>NW_004524766.1:4214808-4230449 GCF_000260255.1 Octodon degus | reverse complement strand
AAAAAAAAAAAAAAAAAAAAAAGGGTTCCGGGGAATGAGGGATTAATATAGAGCTATACAGAGATCGCATAGCAGAGATCCCATTCATGTATTGGTATAAAATTTGTTCTCACCGCTATATTTCTCTGTGCACTTTTACTTCCTTGATCTACTTTCCCCTATTCCTTCTAGAAAGCTCCACTTTCCTGACTCAATGAAGGCAACTTTCATAGCTGTCTTCAAAGTGTCCTCACAAGATTAGTCTTTGCATCTTGGTATACAAAGGGAGTTACATATTTTTTCTTACCATCAGTACCTGAGAATATGAATCCTAGGGATCAATATTCAGCTCCTTTAATAATAATAAAGAACTAGGGCTGGCAAGTTAGTTCAGCGGACTAAGCCCCTGCTCAGGCAAGCACAAGGACCAGGGTTTGATCCCCAGCACCAGCTGCCACGCTGGCCCTGCACTTGAGCATACTGGGCTGGCCACTGTGTCTGGGCTGGTGGCGCACACAGTGCCAGGGAGGCTGACACCAGGATGACCACTACGAGTCCAAGCTGCATAGTGAGATCCTGTACCAAATACGTTTAAAATAATGATAATAATAATAATAATAATAATAATAATAAAATTGTGGTATTAGGACAGTTACAGCAATTCATACATTGCTCATTGTTGTCTTCGTAGTAGTTATTCAGAATACAAGATTCAGACATGATATCTTGTCTAAACAACATTAGCATAAATCTTTCTTCTCATTGAACTAAGAGAAAGTAGTTCTATATCTATCCTATTTTGTATATACATATATGGTTTTTTTTTCACTACAAAATGATCTTTCTTTTATATCCCCCTTTCTTTGCTTTATTTTGTCAGAGATGGGTGTCCAATTACTGTTAGAGAGGCTGTATTTGGAGAAGGCTTTAAAGGACCTTGTCATACTTGATGCCAGCTCAAGTATTGTAGATACTTGAATTCAGCAAAATAACCCAATATAGTCCAGTAGTCCATAACAGTAGTGGGCTATCAGTAGAACTGGCAACTGTCAGAAGTTGTTGACTTGAGCTTTTTACAAACTGTTTTGAAACTGTCTCATTGCTATTTCTCATTAAAATTACTGAAAAATTTTAAAAAGGTAGTATTTTATTGATAGTCACTATTAGCTATCCTGAAAAGATGCCTAAAAACCAGAGTACATTAGTCCTAGATTTTTTAAAAGGTAACTTCATTTTATCTCCCTTTTATTCACTAAGATTTAAATCTTTTTCAGTGTTAGATTTTAGCGTGTTATCTCACATTTATATTAATGCCTAGTAATGTGCTTTTATAAAGCTAGCCTTAGTTTGGCATAAGTCCCTATTGTTAAAGAAATCAGAAGCAGAATATATAATAGTGACTATGCACTTATATTTAAAATGTGCAAATTCAATGCAATAATCCATTGACAAATATAGTGAGTACCTTTTCTAAGTTTTGGAGGGGTGGCACATGGAAATGTGTAACTGTCTCTAAGTAACTTACACTCTGAGATTCATCCACAGCCCCTGGCCCCTGCTTATTTGATAGCAAGGACAGGATATGTGAAAAATGTTACCTAGCAACCTAAAATATTCCATAGTAAGAGCTTAGCTGCTAGTGTGGATCAGAGCAGAGAGCTGTGTCACGGCCTAGGGAAAGTTGGAAAGACTCATAGACATCAAATATGTTTTGGGTAGCACCAAAGAGAGGGTGGACATCCCCAGAGATATACACATACATGAAGCTGCAGAACCGGTGTCCACATAAAGTGTTAAAGTAACAGAGAATATATTTTTCTATTAAGCTATCCAATGAAGATAGCAATTAAATATTGGGTGGGCAGGTTGTGATCTGCTTATAGGGAGCTTTAAGTCAATTTGATCAGTGTTGTCTTTATTTTGTATTCACTAGTGAAGTATCCATTTATCAATACTAAATTGAATCCTAAATTTTTCAGTAGGTTTCTGTTTATCCCTTAGAGCAAGATATCAAAAATTATTATAGTTTAAAATACACTGATGTGGATCACTCCTTGGACACGACCTTCTCCTCCCATGTACAGAATAGAGAAGACATGAGTTGCAACCGTTGTATCTCTGTCTCTGTCTCTCTGTCTCTTTCTCTCTCTGTGTCTGTCTGCCTGCTTGCCTGTCTGTCTGTCTGTCTGTCTGTCTGTCTCTGTCCCTCTTTAAATCCTGACAGCAATGCACATTCATTTTTCTCCTTGGGCATGTTGTCCAAGAAGAACACTTCCAGTCCAAACTGAATCTGAGAAGTATACAGATAACCAATTCTTATTTCAACGTTAAAGGAAATTGCTGTTAGCATTGAAATAAGACTCCCAGGCTGGGGCTGCAGGCCAGGAGTAGAGTGCTTATCTGGCTTACCCACAGCCTTGTGCTCAAACACTAAAGAAAAATAAAGTCATAAAATAAAAATACCAGTCTTCACAAATTATTAGCTTTCGATAATGACCTAAATCGGTGGAGCTCTTCAGTGGAGACAAATATAAAAATATTTGCTGATAGTGTAACTTAAATGAAGAGACAGTGACTGGCCACGTGTGCAGCTGGTTATACTTCTCAAATCTATGTGGGATTTCCAGGCAACCACGTGTCACAATAGGTGCACCCATGACACGGTGGACTGTGTGGACACTGCTTTTCTTCATGCTGCCTGCTTTCATGGTGACATCTGCTTTCTCCTCCAGTGCTCTCAGTCTTGAGCATGCTAATTCTCCTTTCTGCACTGACGCCAACTGATATCTGCCCAATTTCCTTAGCAGAAGTGACATTCAGTTGGAGAGTGGTGGAATGTTGGGATAAACAATGGAAGTTCTCAGTAGGATGAAATGTCACAATTTATGACTGCTGAAATTACATTCAAAGCAATGACCCAGGAGGTTACAATGTATGTGAAGGAGTCATGAAAGAGAAGTGAGGATTTAATTTAGAATTAATGAAAGAAGCAGAGGAAGTGACCAGGGAGAGAAAGGGGCTGGGGGGAGTGTCCTGGCAGAGTGGCTTATGAGTAAACACGTCACTAATGTGATCTTGACAGACACGCACGTTTTTGCTCACACATTCTAACAGAAGTAATTCCAAGTAGACTTCTGAACTTGGGGCTAATAGGGCAGGCTTCCTTTAACTTTCTTCTTGGAATGCAGCCAAGAATGATTTGTGTAAGTCCCATTTTTTGGTGTGCTTTTAGTTTGTTGCCAAAACACGGTTCCAGTTCTTTCTTTCACTTATGCTCACAAGGTACCTGTGAGTTAGCATCCTCACAGCATCAGGCAAATCTTCTAGCTCCCAACTCTTAGCAAATTCCATTAGAAAATGCTGACTTTAAGTGCATATTGAAGGGAAGTGTGTTTAATTAAAAACAGTTGCTAGATTTTTAGAACAATAGCTCTGTTTCAGAAAGGCTCACTAGGCAAGGAAAACAGCAAAAGGACACACTCAGCATGAGTCAACAGAATTAACCTGGGCATTGTTTAAGCCTTTCACCCCTAAAGCTGAGGACCAATAGCAGACACAATTGAAACAGACAAAAAGCATAGTTATTGGTGTGGGAGGACATGGTTTGCTTTTCTTTCAATTCCGGCTCAAATTTAAACCTGAGATCTTGGAGCTTACTCATCAGAGGAGAAATACCATGAGCTATTTGCTCTCTCTGCTGTAACACAGCTCTGGCAAGCCTGGAAGTTATGTTGAGATCGTCAAATCTATAGTCCAGGACCATCTTTGTGAATCATGAAACCATATGCTACGGGGGGCCTGAATTGAAAAGAAAAAAGAAAAAACACCGACTCTCCACCGATGAACCTGGTGACAGGATCAGACAGTGCCAAGGGCCATTTGACCATCTTACACCTTCTCAATCTATGCATTTTTTAAAAAAATCTTTGCTGCTGCTTGAACCATGTAAAATACCAGAACTCCCATAGTGCTAACAGGGAATAAAGATCTTGCACCAGATGGTGCCTCTTGTCTCCATCTATCTCTAGCCCAAACAATCTGCCAGAGTTTTGAAGAAAAATGTGATGTGATCGTGTTGCAAAGTATAGGAAGAAACAGTATGAAAAAGTAATGTGGCTGAAGCAATGGCACCCGGCAGGAAGGGGACTGTTATCAGCCTTTGAGCCAGTGGACGAGTATGAACGCTGTCTGCACTTCAGTCCCTGAAACAAATAGCTTCCTGAGGCAGAGCTGCGGGGGTCTTACTGTCTGCAGCTTGCTAAGGCTACAGTCAGCATGATTAAAATTTCAGAAATCGATCTGGGTATTTTGTTGGTGTAGCACAAATAGTTTGGTGACTTGAAAAGTTATGGAGGAACAGTACACAGAAACTTTACTTCTGTGTTGCTTTGCAGCACTGAATTTTACTGCTTTAGTATAAGAATCCGGACACGTGTCACACAGCCCTTTTGTGGAATATGCTTAAAGTTTTCTTCAATCCTCTTGTATGAGATTTTGTATACCATTTCTATCTCAGACTTCAGTGGCCGTAAGGTTTTCAGATATCCTACACTCTCATAGTTTGCTCAAATGTTGGCACTTTAAAAAAAAAATATTTACTACAGGGTCTCACTACACAGATCGGACTCATGGATCCTCCTGTTTTCAGTCTCCCATATGCTGGGATTACAAGCATGCACCACCATGCACCATCTCAATTGCTGGCTTGGTGAACCCCGGGGGTGGGGCCGGCACAGCATGCCGGGGATCGAAAGCCAGTCCCTGCATCCGCCTAAGCAGGTGCTTTAGTCCACTGAGCAAACAATGGCACTCTGTCATCTTTGATGATTTTGTTAAACACCTGTAAGATTTTAATGTGCTTAGGAGAGAAGAGGTCTTTTCTAGATGCAGCCAATCCGAGCATGACAAATTAAACAACTTAGTTTTGTGTTTGTTTTCAGCGCCTGGATTAGAGTGACATACATGTCAAGCTTACAAAATAACTGCAATTAAATAGGCAGTGGCTCATTGGTGTTACTCAGAATTCCGTCTACAGACTGATACAAATTAGCAAACTGCTAGAGGTCTTCAAAGAGGCAAATACGGAAACTGAGAGACAGAATTTGGAAACTGTTGTAGGAATTTGACATCCTTGTGACATCTGAGTGTGTGATCATGTTTCCAGCAGTACATTGTGTTTTAGTTTACGACACTATCAGTCCAGGATGGGCTGAGGGAAATAACAACCCGGCTCGCCACCACAGGGAGTTTAACAGGCAGCATCGGGATCTGTAGTTTCACCATTTCATTGAAAGTGGACTGAAACCAAGACAAGGCATCCACCCCGGAAGAGGAGGACTAGCAATGATCCAGTTATGTGTTAACAATGACCCAAAACTTTAATGGTGGCTGTGGAAAGAAAGGAGCACATCTTGGAAACTCTGCATGGGAGAAGGGTGAGAGTGCAGCATGACTCCAGGGGGCTGAGTGACAATGATGCAGGCTGCTGCCCCAAACCCCGTTACTCGCATGGATGGTGTTGTTAGTCACAGAAAAGCATCCTTGGAAAGAAGACGTTCAAAACACTGGGCCAGAAAAGGAATTCTGGCTTTTTAGTTTTGAGTCAGTGATGGCAAAACATCTATTTAGAAATTTGCAGTGAACCATGAAAGACTGAGGGCCTCAAGTGAAGAGTTCCATATGAGAAATTCAGAACAGATGGGAAATTCTTCCTGATAGTTTTACTGAGAAAGAAAAATTCTCTTCATATTTCCTGAGGCTTGAGATACCACTATTTGCAACTTTCCTCCCTTTCATTTATGAGGTCAGCAAGTACAAGGGATGGACAAAGGAATGACGTCCAACCACTGTTACCCTTGTAGATCATGTTGTCCTATGCCAAAGTATTGACAAAATGCAATAGCTGGGGTTTGCCAGTAATGAAACTAGCCAGCTCCTGCTTAGCAATGATGTTTCTAGAAATTTTAAGAAAACATATCTGGTATCTATGACTTAACCCCCCTCCAATAATATTAGAAATGAGTAGTGGTTAACTTTCTAGGTTATTTCCATAAACCCTACATCATTAACTTCTTAGTAGATTTTAAGTATGTTTTTAGTGATAAAAGTAGTACTGGTATCTCTAGCTTCTAAATGTCTTAGTAGTTCTCTTGACTTCAAATATGGTGTAGATTTCTTGGATTTTTATGGGCCGTGACAGTGTTCTACATGTTCAGCTATTTATATTGTTGCTTAGTGCTCACTCCCACTCACACAAATACCAGATCATCCCTTCTGACTCCTTTGTACAGGTAACAAAGGAAACATGGATGCATTCATATTTGCAAGTCAAGGAGATGCTGGAATTTACCCCAAATGTGGTGTGGATTTGTTTTTTAAAAGTAAAGTAAATGTTGCTTTCCTAGCAAAGAATTAAATTTCAAATGACTGTATTTCATACTTCAGGAAAAGCTCCTGAGAGCCTTTTGTTAAAACTGAGACCAAGGGAGCATAAAACACTTGGCCAAAGTCACAAAGATGTTCTGACTTCACAGATGTTCACATTTCACAGTTGGAAGAAGTCCTTGTCATTCTGTCTTCTTTTATCAAACAGAGAGCCCATCCCCTGCTGTCCAAGGAAGAGCCCTCTCTATGCCCCTTGCCGCTAAGGATTGAGAAGTAGGATGATATGCCCTCCCACACTTTGACAAGCATACTGCTTTCCTGCCATTGAACATGCGGACAAGGCCAAGATTGTGCTTGCTAAGTGATTCCACCTTTTAGCTCTGAAACACACGCTGCAGTACAAGCAGAATTACGATCTCTATCATTTCCTCCTACACATGTCTTTTTTCTTGACTATCCTTCGAAGGTTTTGTATGGCTGCTCCCTATATGTGTTTTTATGTGTGTGCCCACATCTGGTCATCCTTTGATGGGCAAAGCTTGATTGCTTGCACAGCGATCATCGGGACTTGGAGTGTCATCTATTGTGCTGCATATTTCCATGTGAACATACCTCCATTCAACCACTGTCAGAGGTGGCAGTGTTGCAGACAAGAATGTTTGTTATTGAAACAAACAAAGCCTGTGGTGTTCTAGACCTGTATGCAAAACCTTCACAACAAAACTAAGTAGCTATTTACTTTAAATGTGCCAATTAACTGTTACTAATGTACAGTGCATTTCTAGGTTAAGGATGATTGATAGGAACACGCAGTGTAATGTTCTTAAACTACAGTCAGGAAATGTAAATGTACAGAATGGAAGGAAGCAGCAGCTGACAGCACGGGTTACATGTTTCAAAACAACACTTTCAAATCGCTCCTTTATTGCTCCTTTCCTCCTTGCTCTATTCTGCACTTGCACCATCTGGTAGCCAAGGGTGCAGTGAAAAAGTTTTGGAAAAATGGAAATGTTTTAGTGTGCAGTAAACAACTTGGTCCTGATCTCATTTGTTTCAATAAGGCAGAACTCTTGGGAACTGAAGTGGGAGTTTCTTGTAGGTGTCTGACAATGAATTTCTTGCACTTATCAAACTAAGGGGAGAGATGACTTCTCCTTTGGTTGCTCTGTGCTGTCTCAGTGAACAGTGACTTCCCCATTTGCTCTGGACCTGCACAATTCAATAGAAAAACAAAGATAGCCACTGTGTGAAACACATCCATTTACATTTTTTTACAAAAGTGACAAAGTTTTGAAGAGAAACAAGAAACTAATTTGAACGCCGTTTTATCTTACTGAATGTACCAGACTCCAGCACATAGCAACTAGAAAAATCTCAGTAAGGCACCCTGCCTTCTTTCTGTACATAGCATGCTTAGGGTAGGTGTGGAGGGTGTGGACAAATCACACCTCTCATGTTCAGCAGGACTCCATGCCCGGCAGAGGACACGGTCTCTCTAGGGGCTTGGAGATGAGTCCGCTGCTTGTGGCTCAGCTACGTACTTTGGTCAGTTAGGAAAAGCCAGGCATTCACCTCAGATTAACACAACAATCTGCTTGCTGCTCAGCTTTGCCAATTACTGTTCAAACCTGCTATTGTGTTGCAGAGATCAGTTAAATTCATGAACCCAGCTGGCTCACCTGATTGTGTAATGTAAAGGTGTTTGTGTCAAGGGTACTGTGTAAACAGTCTTAGGGTACAACCTCAAAAGATAGAAAGGAATTATTTAAAAACTACAAATATATTATTAAAGGCCTTTTGATACCTGTCAGTTAGATGTTAACTGAGCATTTAGCGATGTGGTTCACATTTGCGACAATGAGAACTGGGCACGCTTTGTTAGAAAAAGAGTCCAAGGGTGGGTTAACCCTATATGGAAGAAACTCATATCTGGTTAACTCCAGTTAGCAATCCTCAAAAAAGTAAGAGTGTATAATGCAATATGACTAAGCAGAATTAAGCACAAGAGGGGATAAAAATAACAGCCATTTTGGAGGCTAACTTAATTATTTTCCAGAATCAAGATACAAATTATACGGACTAAAGCTCCTGCTTAGGCAGAGTGCAGCAGCCAGACAGTGATCCCTGGTATGTAGTGCTGGCCCCGCCCTGGTGGCACAATGAGATGGCCATGAAGCCTGGGCGTGGTGGCACACACCTGTAATCCCAGCACTTGGGGGGCTGGACACAGGAGAATCACTATGAGTCCGATCTATGTAGTGAGACGCTGTACACCTTGGAGACCCTGTACACCCTGGAGATCCTGTACACCCTGGAGACCTTGTCCTAAATACAGAAGGACAAAAAAAAAAAAAATACAAATTATACTGCTTTAATGTCCCTTGCAACACACTGGTGAATGCTGTGATCAACTAGCAGCAGCAACAAGAATAGAGTTGGGGACTAGGGAGATAGCTCAGCAGTCTAAGTGACTGCCTGGCAAGTGCAAGGATGTGGGTTTGATCCCTGGTACTGCATGCTGTGCTGGCCCTAGAACTGGATGTGGTGGTGCAAACCTGTAGTCCCAGCACTGGGGAGGCTGAGACAGGAGGATTACTACAAATCTGAGCTGCATAGCAAGACCCTATACCAAATAAATGAATAAATAAATTAATTAATAATAAAATTTAAAAAAGAATAGAGTGGTGTCATGCCCATTCAGATTTGCAGAACACATTCATGAATGGGAGAAGCCCTTACCATAAACTATAATAAAATATATCGTAGAATGAGGGGTCATCCAAAGCACTGAAGTGTTCAGTAGATGTACACCAAATAGAGGCGGATTATGGACAGGCACCCAAGGCCACCCCTCCCCTGCTCTGCTTGGTCCTCTCCTGCTTACAAGTCCTGCTTCTGTATCAGCTAGCTTTCCAAGAGGCCCGGCCAGGGGAAAGTAGGCTGGGTGTGCATTCGTTGCTTTCCCATTGCTGGGACAAATATTCAACTTCAAGGGAGACAGGTTCGTTCTTGCCTTTGGTCATAGTCTGCTAGCCACAAGGTAGGGACAGCATGGAGCATAGCTGTTCAAGAAAGCAGGGAGAGAAGGGAGGAGCTGGGGATAAGGCACCCTTCCAGGCCACACCCCAGGGAGCCACCCCCATCAGGTCCTACCTGCTCCTAAGGCACGAAGCTCTGAACTCAGTGAAGGTCAAACCGATGATAAGTCTGGCAGCCCTGAGATCTAATCATCCTGCAAACAACATGAAGTTTGAGAGATAACTGAGACCTGAACCATGATAGGGAGAAAGGGATGAAAGCAAAGGAAAACCAGGTTCCCTACTCTGCCTCGCTTTGGCTCAGGTGCCGTCTCTGAATTGCTCTGTGGTCCTTCTCTGAGACCCGCCTCCAGCTCCTCATTCTGTCACAGCCCCCATTTCCTTTGGGTGACTTGGACTCCTGGTCTTAGTACCACTAACTTTGCATGTCTCACTGCATCAGCCTGTTTTAATTTCTTCCTTCTTGCTGAGACAAACTACCGAACAACTAAAGTTAAAAGAAGAAAGGTGTATATAGTCAGAGTTTGTGGAGGTTTCAGTCCATACTCAGTTGGCTCCCAGGCAGGGCAGCATGGCTGAGGGGAACAGAAAGAGCAAACAGGGAGGAGCGAGCCTCTTTTCTTCCCTTATGGTGCATGCAACTACCCAACGTAGAGCCACCATAACACTCATGTTCCCAATCACACCGCTAGCCAATGAACCAATCTTAAACTGTGTACTCAGCCACTCTTAAAAGCCCACCATCATGACCACATGAAGCTACAGGGACATTCAGACAAAAACCAAAATACAGCCTAAGAAATGTTACCTATTCCTAATAGGTAACAGATTTGTAACAGATTTCTCGTATTCCTAATCCCTGGACTAATGGAGCCCTATTGAGAGCCTTTTTGCCTCTGTGTAATCGATTCCCTATGTTAAAGCTTCATTGCTATTGAAAAATATCTGAAGTGGACAACCCCACCCACCAGCTAAACTGTGACTGATACCCAGAGAAAGATGGATTCTGGAAACAAAAAGAGTATAGTTCGAAATGAATTGTGAAACAGATTGCTGTGTGCACATAGACGTAGGCAGCGATCACTGAGAGCCAACTGGAGTAGAATGCTTAGGAGTAATCACGATCAATTCTCTTTGCTTATTTAACTGGGAGTTGAAGAAATGCTGGCACCAGTACACGAATGAGGCCTTTGAAGGGATCCTTCGTGATGTGCTTGTGGTTAACAGACACATGTGGGCTGGATGATACAGATTGAGTCAGGTTTATAGGCTGTGCTGGAAAATACCTAGAGGGAACCATGGCTGCCTTTCAATATTTGAAGAGGGATTAGATTAAATCTTTGAAACACTAAAGGCTAGAGCCAGGATCAATGTTTGAAGTTCAGGGAATCTGATTTTGGCTCGATAAATGGGAGTGCATTCTAAGAATTAGACTTCTTCCAAAATGGCATAGGCTTTCTGTGAGCAGGCTGATTTCTGCCTCTGGTTGTGTCCAGGTACATTTTACCTGTTAGGAATGAGGGGAAAGGAATTCTTGTATTGGAAGAACCTGAAATATATTATCACCAAGTCCCTTCCAACGTTGAAAGCTTAAAAATCTATGAATATGGTTATTTAAGCTTCATATTAGCATGGCGTCAAATCCAGTTTTGTCACGTGATGAGACCAGAATAATGAAAACTAAAACCTGTCCTCTTCCTCTGGATGACCAGTGGTGACAAAAAGATCCCTGTCCCGAGGAAGAATGAACTTACAAACTTTCTGCTTTGTGGAAGCAAAAAATATTGCCTCTGAGTTCAAAGAAGGATCTTCTCATTTTGCTAAAATCAGCTTACAGAGAAAAGAGCACAAAACAAGAACAAATAGTATTCAAAACTAATTGATGCATATGTATTTTAAAAAGAAAGATGCACACAAAGTAAATTTTAAAGGTTTTAGTGAAGAATAATACCAATGCTTGTGTGGGTTATTTGTCAGGATGTAACTTGGCTCTATAAAAAACGTTTAAGTTGCAGAGGATAAATTTTTTAGCAGATATTTTATCACCTTCTTTGACAGAAAATAGTTGAACTTGAGCTATAATCAATCAATCAATCATTCAATTCCATCAAGCACGTGGTATATGTTTAGTACCAGAACTAGCCATAGGCAAAATTTTAAGTAGGAGAATTTCTTTTCTTGTCTTCCCTTGTTTATTGCACTGTGTCATGCATTTGAAAGATTGCAAATGGCACTGAACTTCTTACCCTCTACTACATAAGAATGGGTCTGAGAAGCTATTTTTCAATGAGACATAAATATATACTAAGTAACACTACTTGTTTCATTGAGATAGATAAATGAATATGTAAGTTATAGGCCAACGAATGTAAGAAGAAACTTCTAATAGGAGGATTTAATTCATTTAGTTCTGATGGATACATTTTAAGAGCCTGTTTCAAACAATATTGAGTGACTTAGGCATTGTATCCACTTATGGGAGTCCCAAGGACCGTGGCGATAGACCCATGTGCATGTGGCTCATAATCACACTGTAGGGTAGGCACAGTACTTTAGGAGCTCATGGAGTGCTATGCTGATGCAGAACCACCTGATGAATTTGTTAATTCTTCTGCAATAGGGCTTGGGTGAAAGCAAAAGCTGATGGTGGAAAAGCTTCAGGAAAGAGATAACTGAAACAAAAAGAGAAAAATGCGTTCTCCCTCAGAAGAGAGTAAGTAAAGGAATTGTATAAGCCAAAGAATGTGTGGAGACTCAAAGGGGTTTAGTGACCATGTTAGCTAGGGGCTAGAGCACAACTGTGGGAGCTTAGAGAGACGTTGTTGTTGGTAGATTTTGCTTAGCAATTTGTGCATTTGCCAAGGTAGGATCAGCTTGGGCTGTTCTTCACTATACACTAACACATGGCATTACAAGTGTGATGCATTAACTAATGGTCAACTTGTAACACCCAGCTGAACAGAGTTGGTGTGTTGCTGGGTGGAGGGCCCAGCTGAGGATTGTCACCAACAGCTTAAAAGCAGAGCTAGAGGGAAAGATGGGGCTCTGTTCATCGTCCTGAAAGAGATTGTCATATTGACTTTCCTGACAGGACCTCAGTTGTTCTCATTGTCAGAAGAGCTTGGGTCTTCAGTGTCACTGAGGATGGCTCTGTTCTCTTCAGAAGAACTTGGTCCTCACCTTGAGTGTCACTTCTTGCTTCTAGGGAAGATTCCCCAACCTAGTGGCGCAGATCCTTCATCCCACTGGTGCAGACTTTCTAGCTCCCACCACTGGCCTTTGGGCCTTCCCAGTGCAGATCCTTGATGCAGACTTTCCTGAGACATTGGTGTGGGCTCTAGGTTGCCAGCTGGACTTGTGAAGGACATTGCCATGGGCTCTAGGTCTTCAGATGGCCTTGTGCAGGGATCTGGACCCTCCGGTAGATTCTTTGAGTCTCTAATGTGCAGACAGGTTGTGTACACTCTTCTGAATTTGACTTTTTGGGTGACTAGTATAAAATAATCCTATCAACTTTGTGTTGCGTAGTAAATCTATTCCCTTGAAAACCCTGACTACAGCAACCAGTATTTAACAATTATTCCTAGCAGCCTGGTAAATTCAACAGGGAATGCACATTTACAAATAGAAATGCTTAATATAAGCCTTGACGATATTTTTTTTCTTTTAAAAGAAACCTATGCTTGGTAATTTTTCAGCAAATCAGTCAGTTTATAGAAGCAAACTCATGTACAGTGTGACATACAAAAATCTTAATATAGTGCTATCACGATTCTTTCTTAAAAAACCTGATTTATATCTGCATCTATGGTCCTTTATGCTTGGATCCTTTAGAGCCTGCTGAATTTCATGGCAAGTGACAAAGCCAGGACCCTTCCACATGCTCATGTTTGCCTTTTCTCTCCTAGATAGAAACACTGAAAAGAAATGTTCAGGCTGGAAGACCCAAGAGGGTAGATACGTGTATGTGAGTTTGCCATCCAAAATCCACCAGAAGGTCAAGTGTCAGATTTCTATAGCTGTAATCTGAGGATTTTCTGTAATAAACTAGAATCAGTCAGTTACAGAAAACACTAAGAAAAGATCTATTTCAGCTAGCAAGGTGTTGTAGTCAGAAAGTTCCTAGGATTGTAAAATTGGAAATAATTGGTAACAACTTCTGATTTAGCTTTTGGTTTTACTATTGTCAAAATGTTGTTCTCATTTGGATCTACTGATTTTTCCATTACGGAGTCAATGTCTGTTTTTCAGGGTGGTTTAAAAACCAATAATTTAATCCATATTCTGCTAAAACTTTTAATATAAGTGCTTTGCCCAGATGTATTTTTCTTGCTTTAAAAATCTGATTTTAATTGCTAACCTCATTTTTAAAAATCAATTCAATGAAAAATATGCTATGGTTTTCCTTTTTGGGTTTTTTTTTCTGTCTTAAACTCAAGGGAAAACATGGATGAACAACAAGAAAAAGTACTCTGTACAGAGTTTTCTTTAATGTCTCACTTTGGTGATGTATAAAATCAAAACCAAATTGCTCAAGCCAGCTTAAAGTCTCATGTTTGAATTATCCCAAGTGCTTGTGTTTTACAGTCATTCCTTGCGATGATTTTATTTTGTTCTTCTGGTATGTTCCACCATATTAACACATGCTAAGTACGGGATAGTTTTTAAATAGACATGCTTTTATTGCTAAATCTGCATTTGGTTTTGTCTGAACCAAAAATTATTCTGGAATTTTTAGTAAGAATAAGTAAGACAGGATGAGTGGACAGGGCAGCTCAGAGAGAATTACAGTAGACCGGCTGGGATTTATTGATAAAGAAAGGCCACCGCACATGCTCTAATCTTTGGAGAAGATATGTAATATGTTCTTATTATTTGAAAGTCTTTGTGACACAAAAATATTTCAGACCCATCAAAGGACCCTTGTCATTTACTGCATGCTAACTGTACATAGTGCAGCCCAAACAGACTACATGTGACTTTGGCACTGAAATTATCTGTCCTATTATGACTACCATTAAATAATCAGTTAAAATGGAATGAATCAGAGTTCTTTAGCAGACATTAGTTTTTCATAAATGACACATTTAAAAAATATATTTTTATGTTACATAATACCTTGTGGCTATAATAGCAGAGCTCCATCCCAGGCCAGTTTAATTAAAACCTAAGAATGTATGGCTGGAATACCATTCAGCAGGCAAGGGCAAGAGAACCACTAACTGGTTCTTATAAGTGGCTTTAACTGGACCAAGCTGTTTCTTTCTCTCTCCCCTTTCAAGACCTGGCTTTCTAGTTTTTGTAGCACTGCTTCAGTCCTCTTTCTCCATGTGTATACATCTTTTCTAAAGCAAACACAGTCACATGCCCTCTCTTTAGCAAAATAACCCTTGGTCCAGATCGCTAGAATTATCAGATTGACCTTGGCCTCTGGTCCATGTGCAACCGTAGGGGGCCAGGACACGATGAGGTTTCGTGTATAAATAGAGCTACCTGGTTTCCATTTCCATGGGAAGGTGGAGTGTCGCGGCTCCAGAGAGAAGGAGGTACTGGGAGACCAAAGATTCATCAAAAGGTGACTGGTTTAAAACCATAATCCATTCATTTCACTTCGATGCACACACATGCAATCTCTCGTTTTTCTCTAGCCAATATCACTGCAACTTTGTTATATAAGGCATTTGAAAATGTTTAGGCAATGTGTTCTAGCAAAACCGGTACATTTTGGCTCTGTGTTTAGTCAGCACTGGAGCCGTAGTAACCATTCAACTTTCCCAGCCTGTTTCCACACCCATAAGCTCAGGGTAGTGACATCTACTGCACAGGAGGCCAGAGAATCAATGACAGCAAACATAACTGACAACATCCATGAGTCTCTCATGGAAATGGAGCTCTTCTTGCTGTCTTTATATGAATTAGAGTCACATAGTCAACACTTAAGAATCAAATGAATTAATATATGCTGTTAACTCAAAGGAGCTACTTTGAGTCACCCCCAGAAGAACTTGAAAATAAAGAAATGTAAATCATTTTCTCAAAGTTAGACTGTTGTGAACTCATAATGAACAGAAGAGCACAATATCATTTTGAAGCTTTCTCAAACCAATGAGGTTGGTAAACATTTTCTATGCATAGGTGATACCTGTATATACTGTTATTTAATGTTTTTCATTAATTTGAATTATGAACTATCATTTTAATTAATTTAGCCCTATGTTTTTAAGACGTATTTAGGAATAT
>NW_004524766.1:4195033-4214708 GCF_000260255.1 Octodon degus | reverse complement strand
TCCATGAGTCTGTGCCTATTCATATAAAAAGTTTTCCATTCACTTTCCACATGAAATGAACTTGGTGATGTGCTGAGTTCACAAAAGAACTCCAAAGCTTCTATAACCAACTTCAATCCGAGAGAAGATTTATCAGATTTGAAAGAATAAGTATGTCAGTGAAGGAAAGGAGGCTGCTCAGGCCCACAGCAGAGGAACCTGGCTCCATAGCGACTGTCAGCTCCACCCAGCAACTGGCCTTCCCCTGACAGACATCTCAGGCTATCTGAGCAAGACACTCAACTTCCTTGTGACTCTGTTTATTTAGAGAACAAGGACACTACACAGTTCTCAAAGTATTGGCATGAGAGAAGCATTAAAAGAATGTCCTTGCGCTGGAGTTCTGAGCACCTCCTCCCTTTTCCTGGTCCATATGTTAAATCCCCAGTTCCCCCATAGGAGAGTATTTAGAGGAGAGTCCTTTGAAGGTAAGGGATTTCGATGAAGATATGAGGGGACACCTCTCTCATGGGATTATATGATGAGGAAGGAACACAGCCTCCTCTCTGTTGCATGAGGTTACCAAATAAAGACAAGCATGAAAGAGCACCTACTAGACCCCAAGCCAGTTGGAGCCTTGATCTCAGATTTCTCAGTCTCTAGAACTGAGAAGTAGTTTCCTGTTGGTAAAGATACCCAGTCCATGGCAGTCTGGGTACAGTAGCCAACTTCCTAAGGCTTCTTACGAAGTCCTCCATAAAACGCTTAATATTGAAGAGCTACAGAAATTTAATGTGCACATACGAGGAAGGTTGAATGGCGTCACGGTCTGGAGTTCAGCAACCAGAATTCTCTCTACAGTGTACCTGGGCCACAAAAGTGTCTCTCTAACAGATAGTCCCACATGTGACCATTTCAAGCCCACGCTAAGGAATTTGCATTTCAATGAAACCACAGGTGAATCTGGTGCAGATCCGTTAGCTTACTCAACATTCTCGTCAAGTAACATAAAAAATTCAAAATAATGCATAGATCACCTTCAAAATGCTTGAATGTGGAGCTGTGCTTAGGCAGAGGGCATAAAGATCTTAGTTGGGGAAACAATGGATTGTCTGGACAGGCATGCAGAGGGCGCATGACGGTGGCTAGGATCCCCCAGCTCCTCGGACAGCATCTGCACACACTGCATTCGGCACACACACAATCCCAGGAGAGCTCTGCCCTGGAATTCTTTTTATCCCTTTTTAAAAAATGGATCTGAAATGTCTTAAATTAGGAAAGAATTCAGCATCAAATGTTTCTTGTTGCCCTTATATGGAGCCTTAGAGCACTCTGTCTAAAATACTATGTTCTTTCTGTGTCGTCTTTCTCCTGCACACAGGCAGCAGGACCCTGCCCTTGGATGGCTTTCGGGGACCAGACAGAACCCAACAACAAAACATTTTATGTTTCTTTTCAACAGCACAGATTTTTATCATGTGCGGGTCAGGGTTGAGTTCAAAATGTTGCTCATTTGGGAGCAAAGGATTTCTGTTTCTCAGATGATAGGGGAAATCGTAGAGTAATTGAAGCATGGGGAACACTGACAGCTACATTACAGCGATTGTGAACTGTAAAATGGTACAGATTGCATTATATGTGAGTGGACACTGAAGCATGAATACTTATCTTTAATTCATCTCTCAGCCCTGAAGTAGAAGCCTAGGACTTTGGCAGGCAGGCATTCATTCAGCAGTCTGGCTTTCAACATAGCCGTCACTGTGTATTTGGAGTCAGTATGGGTTTCTCCCTCAGGGGCATGGAAAGTGGCAGGAAGTGACCTCTCAATCAGACCATTGTCTAGGGAAATGTTCCAACCATCTTTTCCTCAGCCTGCTTGAAGACACATAATCAACACATTTGTGCTGTCCAGAGGGTGCCCCAGTCAGGGCCCGCCTTTCGAAAAGCTACTCCTCCTTTGTTGCTTCCCTTTGCTTAGCATTCAACTGCCTTGGGAAGCACTGTGATTTAGCACTTACATGAGTGGTTATTCCTGTCCCCAAAGCGTGCTTTGCTTCACCAGACTTTAAAGTGTCCTTGTGACATCTTCCTGATTGCATTCCAAAAAGCAACATACCAAGGCCATCTCTAGCTCTTACTAGGCAGTGACATTTGCTATATTTGGCCAGAGCTATCTCCTACTGTATTCCTTAGTTTTGATACATTATGTCTTTTCTCTTAGTGGGGAGTTTACTCCTGAAGGCTAATATAGCAGTCTCACCATTTGGAACATTTTTTAAGCCAAAGCTATATTCCTAGTGACCTCTCAGTAAACTAATGAATTACTACTGCAGTGATAGTGGCAAGAGCAGGCGTGTTCTATGCTGATTAATTCCTACATTAATCTAAAAGTTAATCAGTACAAACACACCTCAAAATTCAAAAAGTCTTAACTCAATTTAAAGTTTCTTTAGAAGTCATGTGAAGTACATCAATTTGTGAGTTTTTTTTTTTTTATTTTAGTACCAGGTCTATAGGGTCTCACTACCCAGATCAGACTCGAAGTGATCCTCCTGTTTTCAGCCTCCCAAGCGTTGGGATTACAGGTGCGCACCACCATGTTCAGTCTCTGTCTCCATTTCAGTGTGTCCGGGGGTCAGGCTGGCACAACACACTGGGGATCAAATCTGGTCACTGCGCCTGCCTAAGCAGGTGCTTTAGTCTGCTGAGCTATCTGGCCGGCCCTCAATTTATTTTTGAAATCTTTAAAATTTATACCTTCCTTCATTTTTGCCTGATTGTTGTCTTGGATCTGGCAGAAAGCCTCCAGAGTGGTTTTCTGTCCCCTGTCCTCTGTCAGCAGCCCATCTCATATTGTGTTCTGCCAAACTAATCTTTTTAAAACACCTCTTTCGTTACATCATTCTTGGGCTAAAATTGACCTCCTTCAGCTCTGTTTGTAGTGCCTGGAGCGTGGACAGTGAACACCTAGGCCACCCTTTCCTTTTCCTTCATGGCAGACATAAATAAACAATTGAATATTGTTTCCCTATCATCCAAGTCCTGAGCCCCTTGGGATGACTCCTCAGAGCCCACTCTGAATTTTGCTAGGAGACAGTTCAATCTTCCTTTTCACAGAACCCACCATAGGATATTCGCAGCCAGTGAACTCCACGCAGACAGTGGTGGTACAAAAATCTCCTGCTCTGTTCCAGATCATTCTGAGCATCACAGTTTGGTGAACATGCTCCATTCTATAAAGCCTCTGGGCCATTGCTTCTGAAATTCCCCACTGAGCATGTCGCCTCACTCCTGTTGTCGGACAGCTCCATGTGCCTGGTGCCAGCTTGCCTTCTCTTCGCTGCCTGAAGCCTCCTCAGCCCATTGCAGGCAGGCGCTGTCTCAGCTCCTAGAGCCTTCCTTGCTGTCCCTCTCATGGGTGAGCAGTACAGGCTGTGAGTAGGCTCTGCTCTGAGTAGAATTTTCCTGGTGTATGTGCGTTTTCTCAGGTAAATATCATAAGGCAGGAGCTGTGCTTTCTCTTCTGTATAGTGCTGCTTGACAATATTTTATAAGCGACACATATTTACTCACTTGACTCCACACACAGAGGCAAATGAGCAAAAGATTGATTAAGAAGATGCCCTTGCACCTGTACACATTCTGTGTTCCCTAGACCCTTGAATAAAATGTTCCAAGGGATAGAGAGACAGCTCGGCAGTCTATGTGCCTACCTGGGCAAGTGCAAGAACCTGGGCTCAATCCTCGATACTGCATGCCGGGTCCTAGAATCTTGGGGGCACAGTGCAAGCCTTTGGAACTGAGTGTGGTGGCTCATGCCTGTAATCCAGCACTGGGGAGGCTGAGACAGGAGGGTCACAAGAGTCTGAGCTGTGTAGTGAGACCCTGTACCAAATACACAATTTTTTTTTTTTCAGAACCAGGGATTGAACTCAGGCCCTTGCACATGCCAGGGAAGCACTTACTCCACTGAGCCATCTCCCCAGCCCCTATAACTAAATTTTTTAAAAATAAAAAATACACATATTATAAAATGCTCCAAAGGGACACTGTAAAATATGATTGAAAGATATGGTAAGTGCTTAAGTTCAATGCACTGTTAGTAAAAGACACACTGCCATTGTTCCACTAGCTCTGAGCTCATTTTTCTCAGTATTCTTGCTACCTTCTGAGCACTTCTGCAAAGCCTCTTTCGTGAGAGTCTTTAGCTGTGGAGTTGTGGCGCGGTGTCCTGAACTGCCTCAGAATGCCGAGCTGTCATGGCCACTGTGATGTGAGGGTGGGTGAGGACACTGCTCGGGGGTCTGTCAGCCCATTTTTAAGTACATACACTCAGCAGCGGCACTCACCGTATTTTTGATCACATCTCATAAACACACAAGAAGATTTACAGAATTGCTTTAGAAAGTGGCACGAACCACAGGACAAGTATGCTTGAAGCAAGAAGGAAGTATTTTGAGGCAGAACAAATGGCGATGTGTTTTTTATTATAATAGTTTTTAAAACTTAAGCACGTATGGTATTTTGATCAAAACACATATGGCAGGTGAGACTCCCTTAAACTTCACTAAATGTATAACTTTTAGCTAGAACAGTTCTATATGATTTTGCTTTGCAACTAACATTTATTAATAAACTATGCCATGGATTTAGACTCTTAATCTTTACACCTGCCTGTGAGTAGAGATTTGTATGTTTTCAATTAGCAAATGGCAAAAGGTGAGGCATAGGTCTGTGTAATGGCCTGAGGACACACAAGCGGCACATGGCTGACTCGAGTTATCTACCTGGCCGTTTGCTCTCTTCCATCAGGCCTTTCTCCGCAGCTTCACAAACACATCCTTCCACAGCGAGAGGCTTTGTACTTGTTTGTTTTCCCCCTTGTTTGGTGATGATGGTGTCTAGAATTTTTGAAACATAAAAACTTAAAAGAAAATGATGCATGGTGAGGAGGATGCTTTAGAAGAAAGGTAATTGGTCTGCCACAGTGAACTAATGCAGCCCAGAGACTGGCTTGGCGTCTACCAGGGCAGGTATCAACTGGTGAGAAGAGGACTGCTGGGGTACCGGGGAGAATGAGGACAATAGCTGGGTACTACTGTGGTCTGAAGAAAATAAAGAGAAAATCTCAGTATCTTCCGGAAAAGCTTACACCAAAAGAGAAAAGGAAAATGGGTAGGATACGTAACTTGTTTAAAGTAAGAACACGCTAAAGAGGGACTAAGTGAAGAAAACTGCCCATGTGGAAGGACCCCATCCAGTTCTTCTGCACTAATAAAACTGTTGACTTTCCTCCATGGCAATGGCTGAGAAGCCAGGGGGAGTTGAGGAAGACTGCAAGTGGGGAATATGTCTTTTGTTGAGAGAGTATTAATCTTTTGGCATCTGCCCTTCTGAGGGAGCCTTGAGGGGCTCACGGGATTGGCAGGTGAGTGAGGAGTGGGCTGTGCCTCTCAACTCTGTTTCATGTCCCACACCCACGCAAGTCCTCCTGGACTGGTCCGGGAAGCAGACCTTCCTGGGAGGAGAGGTGAGCACGTGCCTCCTCTTCTCTGCGCCCAGTAGTTCTAATTGAGTCTCCAGTGAATTTCCTTAGAAGTCAGTGATGGCTTTGTATCCCAGAAGGGAGAGGGGAAGCGTGTGAAACAAGAGGAGAGGTGGGACTGTTATTCCCAGAACTCTTTTGACTTCTTTTTAGATCCTGGTCAAGGATAGAATTGTTTGTTGTAATAAAATATCCAGTAGCAGGAAGTTGAAACAGAGGTTAAGCATTAAAAAAAGTTTAAAAAAAGAAAATGAAAGCTAATTTTAGCTCCATTCTCAAGCTGACAGGGGTGGGGGCATCAATATTTACAAAATTAAGAGGGGTAGGCTGCCAAAATTCAACTTATTAGCTAGCAACAAGACAGTGTAGTGATGAAGGTTGTACTGGTTGGATTATTGGGAATTAAAACTATATCATTGGAAAAACCTCTTCCTTGGCATTTGGCCTAATGATTATGGACTTTTATCTTGCAAGTACTTTGTAACCAAGGAGAGAGTCTAAAAACCCATACCTAAGAGTTTACCTACTTACCTTGGCACAGTGGAGGGTCCAGTCAAAACTTATTGAGTGCTGAGGACTGTGGTTATTATAGTTTAAAAACTTTTTTCAGATATTGACCTAGACACTAGGATGTCCCTCCTTATGTAGACAAAATACTCCTGGAGACTTGAAGGAAGTGTACCAGGAAAAGGCAGATAATCACTCAGAGCTCTTTTCTTTGCAAGAAATTTAGAGCTTATGTCTTTAGCCCAGGCAGCACTGTAGCAAGCTCATATGGAGGCGTGGGGGTCCTTACAGTGGACAGGGCTGGCGCAGTGGACCGTGCATAAAGGTCCTGCCACCCACAACATCTTTGTGCAGGAAGGAGGTGGGCAGATGGTGGGCCAGCTTGGGGGATAATTGGAGAACAGAATGAGAGGACAGAGCGTGTGTGTATAATGCTGAGCTGAGATAACACATGCAGAAATCCCCAGCTCGGTGTCTGGCACAAAATGAGGACTAAAATGTTCATTTGGTGTTTCTATTGTTGTAGTCATATATATTCATTGGAGCTCAACTCTTAGAGTTGCTTCTTTGCTGTACCAGAAAAAAACTGCACTTAACCTTTCTTATTAGCAAGTGACGTTCCTGAGAGATGGTACTGCTCTAGGTGGGCATCACGGCTAACACTGGGCCTGCACCTGCTCGCCTGATTTCAGAACAGGATGGTGAATGCAGGTCTGAATATTCCTTTTAAGTCCTATTGAAAGCAAAAACCATCCTCAAGTTTGGGCCCTTCACCTTGTATCTCCACAGAAGCCAGCGTTTGGTCTTCGAAGGGGCCATTGCGGAAAACACCCCTCACAGAACCTCTACACATGGCAAGGGCCTTAGAAGTTCTCTGGCTTAAATTCGTGGAAAGAGACTATGTTTTCCAAAGCCACAGAATTGTTTGTGGCAGGGAAGGGATTACGGGCCATCCCTTCGGATTTTTGCGCCAATACTCCTTTTCCTCAATATAAGATCAGAGACTTTTACTTCTGACACAGGTCTTTGGATTTCCATGAGTCTTACACAGGCTGCATGAACAGAAAGCTGGAAGAACATACACTGTCTGAAAAGGGAAGTTTTCCTTGCAAGATAGGAAGAGACGGTCAGGAAGACTAAAGACGCTCTCAGTGCAGGCTTTCCAGACGCTTTTGTTGGACGTCTGTGCGTCGGTGAGGCAGCTATAGAGGGTCTTCTCTAGACCAGACCAACATACATTGTACAACCACTGGCACGGATTTCCTTCCAGGGCAGATCAGCTGAAGATCTGGCTCTGGCTGAGCACAGCATTTGCTTCAAGAGGCAAAGAAGACGAGTCTCAGAGTTCTCCAGGATGGGACAGTTGGGCAATATACTCCCCCTTCTTTGGTCATCTTCAGTCTTCCCTAATTTCTGAGGAGGTCAAATTTGGAACACAAAAGGCATGTGGCTCTCTACGCTCGCCCGCTCTGTGCCTATGTGCACCTACGTGGCAAGGAGAAAGCCTGATGAAGCCCTTAAGAATTTTAAGCACAGGTTGGGTGGGGGGCTTGCTGGGAGAGAGTGAAGAATATACCAATGGAGGAGGGAAATAATAAATAAGAGCTAGAGCTAAAAATAAGTTCAGGTTGTTAATCATTACAAAGATGATTAATATTTAAAAGAAAAAAGAGCAGTTAGGATCCTGGAGACCGACAGCATCCTAGCATCTCTGAGACCACAGTTGCTCGTCTCTGGTCCACAAGAGTTAATTAGCCCAAACTGTGGCTGTTAGTTGCTTTAGCTGTCTTCAACTTGATTTTTTTTTTTTTTTAAGAAATAAAGTTTTAATTAGGGTACACCTGGGACTGGTGGCTAAAGCCAGCACAGTGTTCCCCCCAAGGGATTATTTTCTTATGCACCAAAATTTAAAAAGAAAAAAAATGTTAAAGGGGAAACATAATCTGCAGGTACGGGGGTGGGGGGCATCATGTAATCACGTCATCTCTGCAAACCACAAGGCTGAGGAAGACTTAGCCAAGTTTGAATCCTGCGTGCTTCTGTCAAAAGGAAGTGGGTGCTTCCAGACGTGTCCCAGGCTACCTGTCCCCATCCTCGGCATCCTCAGCTGGAACACGGGATGTGGTGCTGCTGGGTGATAATTTGAAATGGCTTGTTTGTTTTTACAGCTCAGTGGAAGATTCAACTGTTATAAAGAACGGAAGAGCACAAAACAGCTTGGAACTCACAACAAATGAAACCAGAAGAAAATTAGAGGGAGTGAATGACCGGGGACGGTGGGATCTGTCCCTGTGTCTGTTGGACAGAGGTGCCAAATATGTTTTTTTTTCCAGTTTCAGAGACAAGCTGGTCCCACCTCCCTCAGCTCTTTGGTTTTAGAATAGCCAGAGACCATTTAAAAATGTTCAGGAATGCTTTCCAATCTTCTGGACACTGGCGCGGGGTCCTGTGTGGGTCTGCTGCCATACAGGAGCTGCAGGGCGGGTGGGCCTTTCTGGGTGACGTCACTCAGACTGCAGGTTTAACAGAAGTGGGAGAAAAGAAGCCTGCAGTGCACGGCTGGGCTCACGTTTCCGTGCTTTTCCTGATGCCACTGAAGGGTGAAGACTTTCAAGCCCTTTTTCTCCATAGAATGTCTGTGCTTAGGTGTCTGCAGGCCTCATCAATATACCCCCCACCCCATGTCTGCCTTCCAGAAGATTCCAAGACTGACTCCTGGTGGAGTCTTTTGAGGACTGAAACTTGCTTGCTGAAACCCAAGTTTTTAATCACAGAATTAAAGGTTAAGGAGATTTAGGAGAAATTTTTGTTATTTTTGCTCTCTTTAGAGAACAAGCAATTGAACAAACAAGAGAAGCCCGGTGTCCAACACACAGAGGAAGAGAAAGTGAGGGAAATGCTGGCTAGCCGAGAAGCCCAGGGACTCGGGGCTGTGAGTGGCAGAGCCAGAACCAGCCTCCGGGTCCCTTTGCCTGCATTTGCCCATCTCCTCATCGCCCGCAATACCACATGTGGTCTCCATGTTGTTACACTGTACAAAGGCAGGAAAAGCTCCCAGGCTTGCTGGGATGTTGCTGAACTGGTGACACGCGGTGCCTTGTGGGAACAGCATTGGTTTGTAGTGAGGTGAACTCTCCTGGGGAGGAGCTGGGGAGGTCGGTGTATTTATCAGCTCTATCTTTTTCTTTCCTTCTGTGCCCACCTCATAAGAGGTGATGTGGTTGCTTCTGGGCTCTGAGAGTTCTTGGGCACAGAGGACCACCCAGGCTGCAGGGCCTGTGACCACGGCGGCTGCCACACCAGCAACTGCAGCGAGAGCGGGCAGCCTTTGAAGCCCAGGGATGAGTGGAGCAAGGCTATTTTGGGTTTGACCCGAGGTAGCTCAGACTTTGGGCAAGCTTTCCCACAATATTTCCATACAGGGTACCAGGCTACATGGACTGCATGTAAAAAATTAAAAAAAAAAAAAAAACCAAAGCATTAAAAATAATTTGCAGTGTGGCTGTACAGCTGTGCTGGGTTTTTCTTCTTCAGCGGCTACTGAGGGTGGGGGTGGTGCCAGAGGGTGAAGGGGGAGCACTCGCTGGCCTGTCTGGGAGTGCTCTACCTCTGGGGCTACAGCAGGCCAGTGTGGTACCTAACTGCACTTCTCCACAATCACTGGGGGATTGTTGGACGTGGCAGCCATGTGACAATTTCTAAAATTCCCAAAGTGGCAGTTCTAGAGTTTTCATGCCTCAGGGTATGACAGAGCCTCCTGTGAAGGCATGGCTATTTATTTATTTATTTATTTATTTATTTGTTTGTTTTTTGTTTGTTTTGGTCTTTTGAGACAGGGTCTCACTAAGCAGTCCAGCCTGGCCTTGAGCTTGCTCTGTAACCCAGCCTGGTCCAAACATGCAACAATCCTCTTGCCTCAGCTTTCTGAGTGCTGGAATTACAGGTTTGGGCCACCATTTCTGGCTTATCTCATGACAATATAAGCATACTTGGTAAAATCAAAGAGTTGGGATTTTTTTAGTTCTGCCCCAGAAAACTCCTTACCTACAGAGTGCGAGGAGTGCTGTGTACTTCAGACTGCTATCAGGAAGGTTGAGTGAGATGCTGTCTGTGTACTCTGTGCACAGTGACTGCTGCAAGGGACCAGGCAGGCAGCTGTGGTCCACGTCACCCATTAGCTAGGTAGTGGGGGCGCTTTATTAGATTGAACCATTTGTGAGAATGACTCTTACTATGTGGAAGTCACTGAAAGTCCAGCCAAGCTCGAGTCCAACCAAGAGGAATATGGTTTGGCTCCGATCTCTAAGCTCTGAGCCAGTCCGTCTAAGAGGACTGTACACACATTAGCAGAAGAGAACATATGAAATGATGAGGTGGGTGTGATGGGACCGTGAAGAATCAGTGCCACAATATTATTACTGGTTTGGCTCTTCCTCATTTATAAACACTCAGCCTGGTTCAGTGGTTCAGTTTCAGCCCCATTGACAGGTTCTTCATTTTTCTTTTAAAATCTCGGGCATTTAGGGGAAATCTGTGCACATGTGTATGCGTTATTTTTGTCACGCTACACGGACTGTAGCTGTTCTATGTCTTTGTTCTGTATTATGTGCAGCACCTCCAAGTTTTCGAGTTTTTCAAGTCAAATACAATTTGAGACTGAGCAAGACAACAGATAGTGACACCGCTTGGCCACACTGGGTCAAGAACTCAGAGGACAGAAGTACTGCCCTACTTTGTACTCTGCCCCTAGGATTTCTGTTCCCTGAAGATGGTGGTGTCCACCAGTGCGGGTGTCCTGCACACTCACTTGGGGCCTTTGGAAAATCACAGTGCTTCAGTGAAAGAAATCCTAATATACTTCTTATAGAAGAAGCACTGGGGTCCACACAGTCCTGAACTCAAGCCTCCTCCAGGGCTGAGTACATCTTCTTTAGGTCAGTAATTTAAAAGCTAGGAAGGGCTGGTCAAATAGCTCAGCAGAGTAAAGCACCTGCAAGAAGGCACAGCGGCCAGGGATTTGATCTAGTAGTGAGACCTGAACACACTGTAGGCCCTTCCCTAAAATATAAAATAAATAAATAAACAAACAAAAAAATAAATAACATAAAATCTGGGTAAAGGCCAAAGGATTTGACAATGCCCTGTAGGCTGTAAGACACTGTCCCTGGCCAGTGCAGCAACCTAATATGAGGAACAGAATGCAGAAAGTACAGACCATGGTCACGCGGCAAGTCTGAGAATTCTAAATGCTTTTCTATAGTACTTATTTTGAATGCTTCAAATTTCTACAGGTCTTAGCACTTTCCCTGTGCTACCCAGAGGATTTCAACCCAATGTCTGTGTGCAGGTTTTTGCCAGGGCAAAGTCTCTTCATATTTGCGTTTATTGGTACCTCTTTGGGTGCTTTGTACTTGCTGAAGTCTGATAATTCAGTAGATAAAAGAACTACGTCACTGGTGGCAAACAGAGTCCTTGAATTTTGGGAGAGTTTGCCCAAATCCACCCGTTCTTTAATTATGAAAACACTGAAACATTTTAGGTATTTTATTTAATACTTTAGTTTCCTCTATTTAGAGATCTTGTCATATTTTAAAATGACTGTCAAAAAGCAAAAATCTTGTTGTCTAACCATACTATTCCTTTTGTAAAATTCACAACCATGTTTAAATCTGTTTTTAATTTTAGGGATGATTTTAGATATCTGGTAACTTGTTAGTGTCAGACTTTGTCCTCATTTTTTTTTTTAAGTTTTGAAAAATGCAGCCTCAAGTTCCCTTGCTGCAGAAGTATGGATTTCAGGCTGTCCCGTGGTCATTCCCACGAAGCAGAGAACCTGTGCTCACCGGGACTTCTAACAAAGGGACCTTATCAAGCCTACTTCAAACTGCGTGTGGTGAAATTCAGAGCATGATCGTGACTGAGGTGGCTGTTCACGCTCCACTATGACTCTACGGCTAGGCCAGGACTTTCTTCATCCTTCCTGGGGCTTGGTTGATCGTGGGTTTGTACGTGCGAGGCAAGATACACACTGTGTATTCAGTTTAGGTTTTTGATTTGAAAATGGTAAAGAAATAATACTCAGATGGACTCTGCATTACAGGGAGAATCTTGAAATTAAACATGAGCTATTTTGAGAATTTCTGCTGCTGGTAAGGGATAATTTCTCCTGCCTTGCCCCATTCATCTCATGCAAAATTAAAAATTTCATCACTGTGATTTTTAATTTCACTGGCCACATTTTGTGTTTATTGCACGACGTCTACCATAGTTTCTTTTCTCTTCCAGACTCATGACAATGTATGCTGAGGGCAGAGGGAGGCCTTCCGGAAGCAGTGCCCTGCCCTTCCTCTCTTGTGTACCCACAGCAGCAGCCCCTGCTGCACACACGGTGTGAAGGTAATCTCTATGTTCACAGCTACGCTGGGACATGGGAGGAAGACTCTCAGTGTTAGGACAGATTTGTAAGAATGTTAAACTCTTCCAGTGTACCCAACAAATAAAATGAATAAACTAGCATGCTAATCCCAGGCTCTTTGACTGTACAACCGCTGTTGTTAGAGTCAATGCAGGGAATTCTGTCTCCTTGAAAGGAATCGTGGACCTATGAAGGGTCAACAAGCAATCTCTTAGTTGAGGTGCCTTCGTCAGTCCTTTCCCTGAACCGGAACCATAAGCATTGGAAAGAAGCAGACAGGTCAAGCCACCCAGTCCCCGAGGGCCATTTAGCCTGTACCTCATTGCTGGGTTCTCTTAAGGCAGTGCATTCCTTCTCAGTGTAGCTCAATTCTAAGACAGCTCTTCTTCTATAAGACTACGTGCCATGGTGTGTCTTTACAGAATGAGCTTCATTTATCCTCTGTACGAATGTCTTCCAGCCATTTGAGAAGGCTTCATTATCTCCTCTGTAGTATTTCTAACCAGGACAGAGCTTTCCAACTCACCGTATGGGATATGCTGCCCCCATAACCCCGTGTTGTCATATTTGAATGCTCTTCAGTCTCATAAGGTCGGATTCACACGGAAACACAATATATTGAGGTCTGATTTCACCCACGAAGAGTGCAGTGGACGTGTCAGCCAGGAGCTCTGCTACTGTTCACTGGAGGTCTTGTGGCTTAATTCTCGGGGCGGTCCCTCCATATCACCTCCTCACCTCAATAAATTTGCATCTCAGATTCCAGCCAAAATTGAGACCTCTGGAGTATTTTTTTTTCTTTTTTTTTACTTTCTGGAAAAAGAAAAAAAAAATCCTCAGGGAAAAAAGTTAAAACGAAGTTATTTCCAGGAAACAAGCAAAGAGCAAGGGGCAAGTTTCAGCAGAGCAGCTGTTTGTCCCTGAAGCCAAGCATACAAACTGGTTCCCATTTTCAGTGGGGATCAGCTCTAGAGTGGTGGTGAGGGTACATGACTAGAGACAGTTGTATTTCTGTAGAAGCGTAAGAGCTAGCAAGAGGCGGAAAGCAGTAATTCTTTTAGCAGACTCTGATTCCTATGTGGAGGATGGAAATTTTGCTCCACAGAAGCTGGCAACGTAGTTACACGGGCAGATGGAGGTGATGTCCATAGGTGTGATGCCTGTAACCTGCCATGGATGCAGGTAGGTGAGAGCCTCTCGTGAAGAGCTGGGTCTTCCTGCTCACATCCAGAAGGCAGGGACTGCATATTTCCTGGGCCCTGTGGAGCACGTTATGTAGATATTACTGGAACAGCAATGAATTTACTGTTCCTTTTGTGAAAATGAAAGGTGATATAAAATAATTTTTGAAAGTGCAAATTGAATACACAAAGAGTAAATTATGCTTTACTCAATTAGCAGAGTAGATTTAAAATTTGAATGGAAATATAATCAGACACTTATTCGTGGCATTCATTTTAGATGCTCATAATAGACAGCTGTAGGGTATGGATTGCTCTCGAGCTCAGATTTGAATTAATAACCTAGTTGCAAAATTTCATTTCCTGTTTATGAAGCACATCACTGTATTTAAATCTCTAGTACATTTGAAGGTAAAACAAATCGTTTCAAAACATTTTTAAAGGATTGTTTTAATCCTTTATTTCAGGATGTAGCTAACATTCTGAGAATACATGGAAGAAAAAGCTTTAGAATTTGAAATACAAACATTTCCTGTTCTTTATGTATTTTCCACAAGCACACACACAAGCTCTGACTCTTCTGAGCTGTGTTTAGAAAGAGCGAGAAAGGCATATAGCACCTATTTACATTAATAAACATTCATCAGGGCTTTTATGTAGAGATAAAATAACTGGGATCATTAAATAAAGAATTGATACGTTTCAGTTTTGAAAAAAGCCTGCAGTTTTTCCTTATCTGGATTGGCCCCAAATGCCCATATTTCCTTCCTCCTCAATAAATCAAACTCATCTATCCTGCACACAAGCACCCCGGTACAGGCAGATTTGGAAAGAAAAAATTGTTGAAAGACGCAGAACAAAGAGAGGGAAAAGGAGCCTTTAAATGTAGAGCTGTAATTTATTAAAAGTCTTCAGGAGTCACATAAGGACTTTTGTCTTCTTGTTCTTCTCTTGTAGTTCTCAGGGTCCTCTGACAACAAGAAAATCGTCAGTGGTCCCAGGGACAGGCTGCTGGAGAGCCCGCACATTTATCTTCCAGAAGGAAGAGAACTAATTACGAGCATGATCTCCTTGGAGATGCCCTCACTTGAAAGGCTTTAAAGGGCTGCAGATGAAGCTTTATCCCCTTTTAGGACCCTGAGTGCTTCAGGACAGCGAGGGGGCATTTGGTTAACGTTAGTTGGACTCCAAAGTCTAATGGTCTAAGGGAAGAGCTAAGGTGAGGAGAGGGATAGTGGACAAATGGAGAGTTAGCAGGGACATCTCTTTCACTTCAAGGATCCTCTATTTCGTTTTGTAACTTTCAATTTTGGAGGAGAAAGATGAACATGTTCTTGTTTAAAAAGACGTTTTTTTCTTTTCATATTCATAACTTCAGAGCTAAATATGGATTCATCATTCATTTGTCCTTTTGTGAAATTGAAAGGTGATATAAAATAATTTTTGAAAGTGCAAAATGAATACAGAAAGAGTAAATTATGCTTTACTCAATTAGCACAGTAGATATAAAATTTGTATGGAAACATAATCAGACACTTATTCATGGTGTTCATTTTAGATGCTCACAATAGAAAGCTGTAGGGTCAGTTATAGCCTAATATACAAATTAAACACCGAAAGTCAGGTGAATCAAGTTGCTCAAGGGCATGTAGTTTCAAGTTAGAGCTGCAACAAAACTTTTCTGACCTGGGCCCAGGGTGCTGGCACTTGCTGCTTTCCTATAATAGTTTGTTCCTGTCTTGGATTTCAAACTTTTGCTTAGCAGTTGAACCAGCCAAATAGCTCAGCAGATTAAAGCATTTGCTTAGGCAGATGCAGGGGCTGGTAGTTCGATCCCCTGGCCTGCCAGTCAGCCCCGCTGCCAGGGTGCTCTGAGATGGCAATTGAGACTGGGTGTGGCGGCATGCACTGGTAACCCCAGCACTTGGGAGGCTGTAAACAGGAGGATCACTACGAGTCTGATCTAGTAGTGAGACCTTGTAGACCCCTTAGATGTTGTCCTAAAATACAGAGAGAGAGAGAATGTTTAGCCTACTTCTACGCATGTACTATAAGGTGTAAAATTATAGCAATAATTTAAAAAATAGAGCGAAGTAATTTAAATTGTTTGGATTTTTCTGGATATTCTGATTTTTAAAAATCTGAGCAAATAGTAATTACTTGATAACCTTAACTCTAAAATAAATCTGCTAAGTTATATTTATTATGTGATCTTGAGAAATCATAGCCATGTTTTTTATTCTCTGAAGTATTTAGCAAAGTAAATCAAAGCTAGTCTGTACCCAGAGCTAACAGTAATGTTGTCCTTTAAAAAAAAAAAAAACATTGCAAGGCTTTACCTCAAGAGTATGCAATAAATTTATGGGAAAAATTATTAAATTATAACTGAGAGGAGCTGATTTTTTTTAATATGGCAAACAAAAAAATCCTTCATGAAAGGCCATAAACCCCATATTATTTACCAGAGAGACCTTTCCTGTCTCTTAAGTAAACACTTACAGTGTGTAGACTTGTGTAAATACGTATTTAGGAGTGGCTAAATATGGCGAGGTATTTTTAAAGTCATATTTACAAAGCTGAATACATATATTGGCACTTTGGTATGTGCGAGTTGTGTGTACTCCGCTGTCCATTGAGGACCCTGGCAGGACTCAGATATGCTTTGGGAGTAGGGACAGAGTATTGAAGCATTAATTTTTAATTTTAATAAACATTACTAAGGATGTATTTTTGAATTATTTCAAATGGGCAGAAAGTTTCAACTAATAGAGCTCAAATATTACTTACTAGTTTGACTTGAGGTAAATTGTTTTCCAAACCCAGGGATCATTCACGGAGGGAAATCCTTTGTTGGGTGTATTTGCACATAAAGTGGCATCATTTCATGTTCAGATGAGACTATTGTATTGCCACGTGCTCAAAAATGTAGTGTATATGATAAGTAGCTCCTCTATGAAGTTTTAGTAAAGGGTAAAATGCCATTAAGGCACTTGAAAAATCCTTTTACGAACATATGAGAATATTAGTGGTGAAATCTGTTGATTGTTCATACAGTGACAGGAAGCTGGATCTCATAATGTAGCTACTTTGTCTGGAGGAATGGTAATATCCGTGTGGCTTCTCTAGTGGGGACTGTGTTCTTCAGGCAGAAAAGAATGAATGGTGAATGGAGAAAATGTAGCGGCACGGAAGGCCCCCGTGTTTTCTTCCTGCCTCCTATAACTCAGGGTGAATGAGGAACCAATCTGGTAAGGTTCCGCGTAACGATGGAGGAGTTGAGAGACTAAGCTTAAGTCTAAATGATGCCTTTATTCCATTTCTAATGCAGTAAGCAGCTATTTCTCAGTTCTCTGAATATCCTGCAATGGGATAATTGAGAGTCTTTTTATGGAAAACCATATGGGGACCAAGAATATTTATTCAGTAGAATGATTTCTCCATTAAAATATACATTGGGCTGAATTTTTTAACTCTACAAAAACACACATTGTATGTACTGATGTTTTTCCAAGGACAAACATCACATATTTTGATTAAATATTTTATGTCCTAACAATGTAAAAATCATTTTAACTTGGAATTTTATTATACCCTGGGAGTACAGGAACTTCTAACATGAGTACAGGCATAAGTTTAGCTCTGGTTGTGCAGCTGTATGCTCCGGACATACTACGTATAACAATGTTTAGGATTGGAACACAAGCATTCCTAGCAAGAGACAATCCTTTTTTAAAAATTAAGATCCAAGCAAGCATAAAAACATTTTTTACTGGTTCATTCCACCCTTAATTCCATTCTGCGGCTAAGTATCTCATTTCCATGTAAACTTCCACCAGGAACACAAACTGCTGACACCACATCTCTTGACAGCAAGGCCACAACATAAATTATGCCAAGAAAATGCTGCTCTGGGTAGGGGGCAAGAAAGGGGGAGCTAAGCTAGATAAAAAGCCACTGCGCGACTGCCCAGCCTGCAGCCCCGTCCCGCTGACCACTGATAAAATTTATCACTGGGCCGCATACGGGAAGGCAGCTTAAAGAGGAGTCATCTGTGGTAGAAACGAGTAACAGCAAAACAGCTAATGGAGCATTATTACTTTATTGGAAAGCAATATCTCCAATGCTTCACTTTCCTAGACTTAGCAAGAGAAGGAATTGTTCTGTACGCAGAAGAGCCGAGAGGGAGGAAAGGTTGTTGGAACTCTGAATGACGGCAGTATGTACCTTCAGAACTCACCAGTTCACCACTCTCTGTCTGGGCCTCTTGACCAGAGGAAGGGTGAAGGAGTAAGTTCTAACAAAACGCAAATAAATCTGAATCTTCATTCCTAGAAGAGGTGGCTTGCTGGTTGGTGATGCTTTGTACAAAAGCAGTCTTGTAAGCTTTCTGGTTAATTGTTGGTGTCATGATTCTGTCCTGGGTTTAGCAGAATGTAAAGAAGTTCAAATTTCACAATGTGAAGAGATGTATTTTCCAAGGAATTAAAAAGCTAGCCATTGGATGAAGTTTATGTGTTTTCTTTTTTTGAGGAACCAGGGATTGAACTCAGGCCCTTGCGCTTGCCAGACAAACACTTATTCTCCTGAGCCATCTCTCCAGCCCAAGTTTATGAGTTTTCTAGGGGTTGAAATAATTTGGATAACTTGCACATACTTTGGACAGTCATGATTAACACTTAGAATGGCTTTGAGTGAAAGTGGTCAGTGTACCAAAGGGCTTGTTGCTATAACCTTTTACATCCTTCAGTCAAGCATATTCAGGTGGGTATGTGAAGCCTTATTCTGGCTTTAGCATGTAAGACTCGTCTGAGGCCCTGACCTCTTCTGTTTCTAGATATGCATTGACAAAGTCGAGCATTTTGGAGATATCGCCTTCAGTCAATACAAGAAGAGCTGAATTTCTGCGTTCCTGCTAAATCAGCAAGATGTATATTCACAGCATTTTCATGTCACGCTGTCAACCTCAGAACTCAGGAGCTCCCTAGGAATCTTGTTTTCTACTTGATTAAGTCCACAGTCAATGCCATATTCATACTACCCATTTGCAAATGGGTTAATGTTCAATATTTTTCTATGTAATTTAAAGTAGTGTGTTTCCCCCTTTAATTATAGTGCATCTAAGCTCAAGGGAAAGTTATTAAGCATCTAAACTACTAGAATTTTGTGAATAATTATTACTGCATTTGCTATGTAGGTGCTTTTTGGGAGCTTTCTAAACACCAAGTCAAGTAGTCTTCAAAGAAATTCTGTGGTAATACGTTTCACTTTTTACATTTTTATGAAGCTAGAATTTGAGATTTAGAGACATCGGTACAATTTACTCCTCATTCCGAGACTGGAAAATTTGCTCATTGTAATACAATATTTTGAGGGCTGGCCAAATAGCTCAGTGGATTAAAACACCTGCAAGCAGGTACAGGGGCCAGGGGTTCAATCTCAGGGCCTGCCATGCTGGCCCCGCCCCTGAGGCACTCTAAATTGAGGATTGAGACTGGATGCGGTGGAGTGCACCTGTAATCCCAGCTCTTGGGAGGCTGTAAACATGTGGATCACTACGAGTCCAATCTAGTAGTGAGACCCTGAACACCTTGTAGACCTTTCCCTAAAATACAAAAAAAGTAATTCAATATTTTGGATGATATATGCAGATGACAGATGATTTTCAAAATTTCAGCCTTATAGAATGTACAGAGTATGCCTTTGTGTTTTGAATATGAAGGAACAATGGACACCAAGGAGTGTGACACATAGGACTGTATGAAGGTGTGGGCTCTGTTTTGCCTTTTGTGATTAATAAAATAATGTTCAACAAATCCTTTAACCTCTTGGGGTCTGGTCTCAGTGGTTCTAAATACAAAATACGTTCCATGTTTTAAGATGCTGCTGATAAAAAGTTGCAAAGCATCTCACCTGTTAGGGTGCAGACTATGTCACTAAAATCTGACACCATTCCAGGTACTGTAGTCACCAGCAAAATAAAATTGTAGGGGCCGGGGAGATAGCTTAGTGGAATAAGCACTTGGCCTGGCAAGCGCAGGGACTTGAGTT
>NW_004524766.1:4125615-4194933 GCF_000260255.1 Octodon degus | reverse complement strand
GAGAGAGAGAGAGAGAGAGAGAGAGAGAGAGAGAGAGAGAGAGACAGAGACAGAGACAGAGAGAGAGACAGAGAGAGAGAGAAATAGGTAATAAATCTGCAAACTGATAGCTCCAGTTAACTCTGGAGTCTTGGTCAATGCAGTCATTAGGGTCCTCTGAGAGTCTGTTTTGAAGATGGAGACAGAACGTTTAGCTTTTATGCATCAAAATGGACTGTTAGTCATCTTTAAGGAGTGAATAATGTATACTTCAGGATTCTTGTCTTCCAGTTACATATATTGTTGTTAGAAAAACAATGTCCTGGTGCCAACTTTTATTCCAAGGACTAAAGTCAACATAGGCTTCTGAAATAAGATTCTGAGAGAGAAGACTGATGTTATTACTGAAAATGCCACAGGGGATTGCTCCTTTGCTGACCGAGGAGGCGGGAGAAGTCTCAGAGGCACGAGAGCTCAGTGCTCATCATCAAAGTTGACACAAAACACATTGCACTTTTCCTTACATCCTTGTGTTCATCATGGATTTCTAGAATCTTCTGTACACTGGCTTGAAACCCTGGAATTCAATGCTTATTAATAGGAAGAGACAGGATTGGCAATATAGTGGAAATGTGCATGATTTCACTGAGGATTTCTGACTGGGGAATGAAAATTGTGTGGAGGATCATTTGCAGTCCCTACAAACCCTTGGGAATAATGCAATGCAGGTGAATTCTCCTGTACTGAATTATGTACCATGGCTCACGAGAAACTCAGGAGGAGAGGAGCAAAGGGCGTGATCCTTGAATCTAGAAGTGAATACCTGAAAGCAAGGATGCAGGCTCATATATCAATGTGATCACATACTTACAGCATAATTAGTAATATATTACACTTCAGAGAATACAGGTGAAGAAAAAACAGAAAAATGAGCTGCAGTTAGAAAAATGAAAAAGTTAAAAAGTACAAAAAAAAAAAAAAAAAAAAAAAAAAACGTGTACCAAAGAAAGAGTACTAGAGCAGATGAAGAAATCACAGAAATATATTACACTAGCATTTTGTAATACTTTATGGATTTATTTCTTCTTTGAGTTGACCGTCTTTTGACTCTCCCAGACAGAACAAATGCTGGAAGCACACAGGTAAAAAAAAAAAAAGTCTCCCTCTTTTTCAGCCTTTCTCCTGCACTTTTAATGTTCTGCAGAATTGACCAATCTCTTCCCAGAGACAGGTTTCTCGTTGCTTATGTAAGCCCAGCGGAATGAGTGTATGGGAGGCCCTCTTATATCAACATTCCACTTCCTTTAATTTGACAATGGAGACCTTTGGAAATAGGGGTCCAATACTGAAACAAGCACAAGCTCAGACCGATGCCTCATGGAAGGCAGGGCTATCCCCTCACAGTGAGTGACAACTTGACTTCAGAGATAGAAGACTGAGGTTTGGAGCAGCGCCTCCTCAGAATCACAAGGTTGTCCTGGGGGCAGCGAAACCTCATTTTGACATGGCCAATAGTGTATCTCAGTATATTGGAAACAAACTTATTTTCTTCCAAAATGTTGGCTCAGTGGAGTATCATTATGCATTTTGTGGTTAAAAACAAGCCATTGTCTTTTCCAATTTCATGTTGGTTGTGTCCAGCATCCCTCAAATAATTCTTTATATAGGGAGAGAATAGAGTGTCTTTGGCCAGGGAAACTGACAAGAAAGTTCTTGGGACTGTCATTGGGAAGTTAAATGACAAGAAATAGGCTGTAGAGGCAACAGAAAAATCTTGAGGCAATTGTAGACATCATTGGCTTTCATTCTTGGAAACAAAGTGTTGTTTTAAATGGAGACACAGACCAAGAATTTGAAAAGTGGACTGATAATAACAGTTGAGTAGATGCTGCCTAAACTTCCCCAAATTTTTAATCTATATTTTAAGTGTATTTTCCACTTTTTTATACACAAGAGATCATTCTGTTTCTAAATTTGATATAAAGTTTGATTTTCTAGTTATTATCCTTTCATGCATTTCACAGCTATGAGGGAAGTAAGGCCTACCAATAAGTAGTATTAACACTATGAAGTGTTTCCCCATTTATGGTAATTTTTGACAAATGTACTAGTAGATAGTAGATGTGACTATACATTCCTAGAATACTATGGAGAATTTCCTCTTTCATTTCACACAAATCATTAATATTTCACTGATACTGTGAAAACTCAACTTGTTTCACAATTTATCACTTAACTAACTTCTTATGTCAGAGCAGATTGACCAGTCTAACATATTCTGGTTTCATAAAGAGGTCTCTGAAAGGACTGCATTCTAAACAGGCAGCACATGCACATAATTGGTGTCTCATATTAACACATTAAGATTAAAAATTCAACGTTTTTGACTCCAGTGTCTTCAGAGGATCTGTTGGGAGATACTTGTTGGATTGGCTCTTGAAGTAACTCCCGTCAGTGTTTCTGTTCAATTTTAGGATTTGTGGGCAACAACAGATAGTGCATCGTCAACTCAAAGTGATCGTAAACTGAAACAAAGTTTCTCTACCTTGGCCACTGCCACTTGAATTCAGCTCTGTATTTTAAAAGAGATTTCCTCACAAGAAATTTCTGTCCTCTCTTGTGATTCAGTAGTAGTCACAAATTACTGGTACCTGTGAAGCGGACAGTCTTCCCTGGCAAAGGTCTATAGGAAACCACTGCTCTACTCCTGGATTCAGAATTTGTATCCCCTATTCTTCACCTCCAGAGAAAGTCCTTACCCTGCTTTTTTTTTTCTTTGCCATTTACTGGCTTTGTGCTTTTTGCTATGCCTTTATTCCTTTGTGTCTCCACTTTCTCTCCCACAAAAAGGGATAATAAAAGCAAAATATCTACTTCATGTGCTACGGAAATTGAATGAGTATATGTGTGCATTTAAAATTTAAGATATATCAATATATTTTCTCTGTTTATAACGTATTTCCTATATATGAAGAGTAAATTCTCACTGTAAAACGTGGTATATGGTATTTTAGCTTCTACTTTATATTCCCCAATACTATGATCTTCTATATCATAAAACGATCCAGAGAAATGGCCAGCTAGCTCAATGGACTAAAGCGACTGCTTAGGCAGATGCTGGGGCCAGGCATTCCATCCCCAGCCTGCTGTGCTGGCCCTGTCCTCAGGACACGCTGAGATGGTGATTGAGACTGGGTATGGCCGTGCACACCTGTAATCCCAGCTCTTGGGAGGTTGAAGAGGATCACTACAAGTCCTATCTGTGTAGTGAGACCCTATAGATCTTGCACTAAAAATACAATGCAAAACTAAACAAACAAACAAACAAAAAAACCAAACAAAAAAAGATCCTGTTTTGGGCCTAGTGTCATTTGGCTTTTCAGCCATATGACTTTTCAGCCATTGCTGAATACTGCCCTTTTCTGAAACTCATTCACTCTTATTTCAGTAAGCATTCTCTGCCATTTCTTCCTAAGCCCTTTTGGAATTCTTCTTTTCTCTCTTATCCTATGGATGCAAGGTTTTCTGCAATGACTTCTGAAAAGTTGGCGCCCAAACTCATACTTTAGCTTGACTGTCCCTGGGTTGCTTCTGACCCTGACTACACAGTTGGGTTCTTCACATCAAGCTTTGTCTTCAGTTCTCCACCCAGAAGATAGAAGATATTTCCTCAGAGTCAAGCTAATCAAGTTTTCACACAGCCGCAAAACATTCAGTGTCTTTAAAGTAGTGTATAACACTCTGCTGGACCTGGTCTCTGCTCATTTCTGCAGTTTCTCTACCACCATAGAACCCGTGCTTTCCTGCTTCAGTATTTAGTCTGGAATGCTTGCCTAGATCCCTCACCCTTCTGAGGCTCACTTGATAACCGTATGTTAGTCCTTAGCTTGCACTTTACTACTCCTAGGAAGACTGGCTAGGCATCCCTTCCTCCAAGACACATTTCTCATAGCAGTTCTTCTTTTCCATGGTAAGATGTATAATGTTGACTTCTGGTTGATCATTTACCTCTCTGTCCTGATGAGGTTATAAACTCCAACAGGGCAAGGATCACTCTATATTTTTTCAAGGTTATGTGCCATAATTTTAGTAACTTAGAACATGTGGGAATAAAAGTATATGAGACTTTTGCAGCAAGAATAATTGATAAATGGACAAAGGCTCACTATTTGCTTTTAAAACAATGACAGAAAATATTTTTGTAGCAAGGAACCTAGCAACGAACCACACTATGAGAGGTGAAAATTTTAAGGTAGAAAATTGTGTTGTTGGGGTGATTGTCCATAGGGCGACATCGCAACTTAATCTAGCGGTCCGGCCCAGCCCATGTGTGTAAGGGTTATGAAGCAACTCATGTCTGCCCTGACCACATTCATGCACATTTTATTTTATTTATCAAATTTATTTGAGTAATTTTATATCAAAAACTTCACTTCTTTATAGTTTGAAAGTGAGAATTTTTTGCAATTCTCTACGCCTTTTTTCTCACTAAGTTTTTGCATTGTGTGGCCTATATTTTTCAGCCTACATTTTAAAATAACTGCTCATTTTTTAACTATTCCACAAGGGGAAATCTCACTTATATCATAAACTCCAAGTCCATAACATTTCGTTTCCAATCAGAACAAGTATCCTCAAATCATGTAGCTTTAAATTAGTGGTGTTATTTTGCTCCCGTGGCATTCCCTCTCAATTGCTTCTATTCTAAGTATTTCCATTGCTAACCACTAAGATTGAATAAGGTCCCCAGTTTGGCATTCTAAACACATTTAATTTAGAGATGCTGTTAAGTTGTTACTTGTTTAATCTTTCCCTTCTGTCAAACCAAGTTACTAACAGAGGCAGATCTTAAATACATTAGTATTTTGAAGAGAATTACTTAAAAACAGGTAGAAAGTTAATTTTCATTTTTAAATTTTAGAAATGGTTTCACCCCCCAAAGAGTTGTTTTCTCTGGAAAATTGTGTGTGTGTGTGTGTGTGTGTGTGTGTGTGTGTATCTGCATATGTTTGTGCATGTGAGAATTTGGGCTCAATAATTTTACTGGGAGCTATTTTGTGATTTGATCACAGATAATTTAGGAAGGAAAGTTAGGAATGTAGACATGAGTGCTTGATATATATGGGCTTGTGTGTAGTATATACAATCCTACATGAGAACACAATCCATATTTACTTTATTTGCATATGTTATATTTAGCATCACATATAATGAATTGTATGCATCATATGTAATGAATTGTATGTTTCACACCATGTTTAGGATTGTTCGAAATAATTTATAAAGCCTTGTGAATGAATCCATATTCTAGATGATGAAGTGTAGTGAGGACTCTTGCAAAAATTGGCAATAAAAATGAGCCTGAAAAAGAATATCAATTATAATGTATATTATGCTTTAAAGAAAACTGAGCTGTTGTTACCGATTCATCAATCAAGCAGGATTTTCAGGATAATATGTGACGATTTTTTTTTTTCAGAGAAGTAAAAAATGCATTCATTGAGAAGACAGTAAATTAAAAGTTTATTATGCTGTCCAAATATGCTTCATAACTTTAACAATGTTATTTGACATTTCTTGGACATAGCACTGACTTTTATAGCTCAACAGCTTCGTAAATTAGGATTTATTTATCTAGCTAGCTCCTATGTTTATTCCAAAATTTACTTTGAAATTTCCTTTGCCCTGTGCAGGAATACACTTCAACTCTCACAGTGCTTTATACCTGTGGCTACTGTTTACTCTCCGTATTATGTGACTTTTCTACTTTACTCTTTTAATTTTTTCACTAGTTACCATACTGTTATGTGGCCCCTGGACAAAGATGTTTGAGATTCTGCAAAATGCATGTATTGGTTATATATCATGAAAAAAGATGTCAACATTAATTAATAATAAAGTGTTTGTAAAATAGTCTCAAGTCAGTGTAACAATGTGATTTCTATTTGGTTCTTTTCCCCCCAGTACTGGGGATTAAACTCAGGACTTTGCGCTTGCCAGGCAAGCACTTATTCTACTGAGCTATCTCCCCAGCCCAATGTGGGTTCTATCTGGTGTGAGTGTAAGTACATCTAATGTTTTAGATGAAGCCAGGCACGGCTGTACAATTCGAAGACCTGAGAAAAACTTCAGTTGCTCCTTGATCTTTCACAAGTGAGAAGTGCTGTGTGAGTTGTATTTAGTTTTTGTAATCCCAAAGGTGAGTGGCAAGCACTGGAATGGAGTATATATGTAAATATTGGTAATTAAAGGCCAAAAAGTTGTAAACAATCTCTAAGCATTAAGTGGCTGAGTAAAAATTTATATTAAATATGTGCTTCCTGGGAAGAACATGGCTTGAAGACCTAAAGACCTGGGAAGGAGTTGCGTTGTGTTTTTCTCATTTATTAGAGAGATGATTTAGGAGGAGTTGTCTCTCTGTAAGCACATGCTTTCCCTCCTGGCAGGAGGGTGGCGACAGTCATGACCTCCTGGGACCCTGAGAAGGACTAAGGGAGTTCAGGTATATTGAACACTTAGCAGGTTGCATGCCATCAGGCAGAGTCCTTGTAAACACTGGTTGTTGTTATTACTATTGAAAGTAGGCAAAATACAGTCCCAACAAAACCAACTGCATCTAGTGTCTTTAACTAGCTTTTAGCCTTGCAAACCAAATTTGAGGAAGAGAGGTAAAGGATCACAGTGGACAACTTTCTCTAAATTCTCAATTCTTAGCAGCAACAGATTGTAAAAAAAATATATGCTAGAATAAGTCAGATTTTGAGACTGTAAAGTTTAAAAGCATGGTGGTGATAAAAGCTTTCTTCTTAAGATAACATACATGAAAACAATTTGTGATTCAGGATAGCAATACGGTATGACTTTAAGCCAAGTAACTCTTTGTGACACATTGTCCTTGCTTTCTAAAGTAGGCCTCGTCTCACTTTTAATGTGTGAAAGGGGAGATTATTCAACACAGTGGTAGACACATTTTTGTTCTCAAGAACACTGCGATATCATTAATCTTCTGGCAAGCCGGCAAAGGCGGGTTATGTGAATGCTAGTCTTTTGCAAGGCTATAAATAAAGTTTAAAGAGAAAAAGAGACAGAAAGAAAAGATGTTTTCCTGGAGCTTCTATTGCCACAGTACGGACCACATTAAGGGTGCAATAACTTACCAGTAATAACACTTTTAAAATCCTCTTTATGTGTTTTCAACATCTGTCTAGAAAACCCAGCCTAAAAATAGCACCTGATTGTGTAACACAGCTTTCCCGAATGGGGCTATCTCGTACATTTCCTCGCGGAATGCTCACATATGACTATGCAGTGCTCACTGCTGGTGTACAGTGCTTTATGACATGCACCCTGTAAGACCCTGCCGTACACACTCCTGTGTTAGGGTGAACATGTGCATGTGTGTGCGTGTGTCCATGTATGCATGTGTGCATGCAGGCGAGGTGCTCCTTGTAGATGAAGAAAGAAAATTTCTTTTTTTTTTCTTCTGTATTTAGGGCAGGGTCTACAGGGTCTTCAGTGTCTCACTACATAGATCAGACTCCTCGTCATTCTCCTGTTTGCAGCCTCCCAAGTGCTGCGATTACAGGTGCGCACCACCACGTCCAATCTCAATTGCTGTCTCAGCCCACCCCGGGGGCAGGGCTGGCACAGCACTCTGGGGATCAAACCCTGGCCACTCTGCCCTGCTGAAGCAGGCACTTTAGTCCACTGAGCCATCAGGCCAGCCTGGAAAAATAAATTCTACTTATTTGGTTTCTGAAATGTAAAGCACAGTTTTCCTTAATTTTTTATGTTAAGAATTTTGTGTTGTTTGATAATCTAACAGATGTAAATTTCATAATTATCTGTGTTCAGGGGTGTGGTGGCACATGCCTGTAGTCCCAGCTGCTCTTAAGGCGGAAGCTGGAGGATCACTTGATCCTTTGAGGTGCAGATAAGCCTACCTAATATGGTGAGACATGGCTCATCAGATCCGTCCCTCCCTCCCTCCCTCCCTCCCTCCATCCATCCATCCATCCATCACTTATCTGTTTAAAAATGTTCTTTTTTTTTTTTTTTTTTTTTTTTTTTTTTGGCGGAACTGGGGATTGAACTCAGGCCCTTGTGCTTGCCAGGGAAGCACTTATTCTTCTAAGCCATCTCCCTGGCCCCAAAAATGTTCTTAAGAATAATGCTTGTATGTTAAATGCTATTACAGCTTGTTTATGGATTATCATTATACATAAAGTGGCTTTAATTTTCTCATCAAACTGGTATTGGTGGTAATTGTATTTATTTATTTATTTGGTTCTAGAAAAGGTCTTTCTCTGTTAGTTCTTCAGTGGGTGAAATTGTAGCAGACCATATGAGAAGACTTGGTACAAAGCAATCATGTAATTGTTTAGAGTTGTTTTTATTCAAATCCAGAGAGGTAAAAAGTAAACAAAATTTCTGAAAATCCACTTTACTTGTTCTCTAAATACATTCTGCTATATACCCTTGATTTTTTTTCACAATGTTTTGGAACTGGGAACTTCCAAGCAGTTTGTATGTGACAAGCAAGACGCTGCAATTAGAAACTCTTTGCGAGTCAGTTGATAAAGGGTGCGTGTTGCTAATTAAGAACAGACATTTCTGGCAGTTGTTTAGCTTGAGAAAATCCTTAGACTGGGGACAGCCTCCTGACGTGGCATCCCGTCCAGTCCATGCTCGTAACTGGGCGCCGAGTGAGTGCTGGTCCCCGTAACTCCGCTTCGCCTGATGGATTTCAGAGGCTTCATGTGGAGCTGGCCACGTGACAGCCTTCCCTCGACTGGTCTTCGCATGCGGCCGCGCTCGTCACAGCCCACATCTGGGGAGCTCGTTACATTCTGGGACCGATTAGGACGGAGCAGGCTGTTTGAATTCCTCACCCGAGAAGCGCAGAAGTGGAGAAAGCTGAAAAGCAGACTTGTCCCTTCTCCTCAAGGCAGAAGCCAGCATTTGGACACAGCCTGAGCCACTGTGAGTACCGTGATGGGCGCTGAACGTGTTTCAGGTTTCCAAGCTTACTGCAAGCTGGCAAGCTTAGTTTACAGAAGCAGACAAAAGCAAAGGAAAATAAAAGGATCGCTGGTGAACACATACAGTCATCTATCTATCTATCTATCAATCGGTCTATCTATTAGATATCACGACTGTCTTATTCATCATCCATTGGACAGTGGAGAAAACCCACTACTAGCTCAGCTTGGGTAACTTGATGCCAACTTCACAATGACCAAATGATGGAGAATTCGAATCCAAGGCGGATCTGACTCTGAAGTTCACATCCAGATCTAAGCTGAACGTGTTGACACTCGTCTGTGACTCCAGCACTTGGGAGGCTGAGGCAGGAGAACTGTTGTGAGCTCAAGACCAGCCTGGGATACAAAGTAAGCTCAAGGCCAGCCTGAAAGGCATAGTGAGATCCTGTCTCAAAAAGACAAAAATAAATAAGTAAGTAAGTAAATAAATAAATAAATAAATAAAATTCACATTCTTAGGATCCACAGGGCTGACTCGGGATCTGATGGCGCTTTAAGCGGACTTGCATTTGTTGCATTGCTGTTCCCCTCAGCAAGCTTCTTCTGCCCTCTGGGGATCTCAGGCCTTTTTCCCAGTAGGCCATTTCCCAGAGACTTGGTTGTGTCCCATCCTGGTCCAATTCCGATGAAAATGGCAAGCGAAATTGTTGCAAGCTAATTATCCTTTTCTGCTAGGTTTAATGCGAAAGCGCTCCTCAGATAACATGACAGCTGGAGAATGCTGGTGGGTGTGCATGATCAAATGGCCTGTGTCTCCTCAGGAAAAGACGTGGGGCCTAGGGAAACTCAGTGTTTCTCCCTTAAATATTTTTATACAGGTAAAAACAGTAAAATAAATTTCCAAAGCAGATTCGAAGGCAAAACAAATTATGAATTAAATAGCTTGAGTGGAGAAGTATGGTCAGGGCAGAATAAATCTTTTTGCATGGGGACATTAACGTATTCTATGATCTTCCAGAGTGATTGTATAACATCTTAGATTTTCTTGCTTTATTCTGTTCCACTAGAAGACAACACCGCAGTGAACAAGCGTAGGAATCCATTGCTTCTTCCTGTCACACAGGGCTGCTTTCCACTCACAGGCTGCAACTGGCTTCCTTGTGTTGGGATAGTTATGACCCTGGATACCATGACCTCTCCGCTGGTTGTGACACAAAGCCCTTTGTTTTAAAGCTAATATTTACTGACACAAAGAATGTGTGGGACTCTTAATATGAACTTGCTATGTTCTCATATGTGTAGAGAAAAATAGAGAAACCAAACCACAAAATTAATTTTGAAAATATTCATAAGACCTCCATAATCTTGCTGTTCTGACATACCAGTTGGTATGCTTTATACATTACCAACCTTTTCTATGAATATTTGTTAATACAATTTTAGTTAAAACTCATATCCAAAGGTTTTCCTTTTTTTAAAAAAAATATGACAGAAGGGCTGGCCAAATAGCTGAGTGTAATAAAGCATCTACAAGTAGGCGCAGGGGCTAGGGGTTCAATCCCCAGGCCTGCTGTGCCGGCCCCATCCCTGGGGTGTGCTGAGCCAGCAATTGGGACTGGGCATAGTGGCACGCCCCTGTAATTCCAGCTCTTGGGAGGCTGTTACAGGTGGATCACTACGAGTTTGATCTAGTAGTGAGACCCTGAACACCATGTAGACCTTTCCCTAAAATACAAAAAAAACAAAAAAACAAAACCAAACAACAACAACAAAAACAACAACAAATGCAAAAATCTAAACAAAACAAAAACAAAAAACAAGAAAAATATGGTAGAATCATTTTCTTGGCTCCTAAACATTTTTCATTAGGTAGGCCGAGCTGTTTCTGTGCAGGGAGGGTGGGGATGGATCTTCAATTTTGAATGGCATACATCAAAATGCATGAATTGCCTCCTTGTCGATGCTGCTTACATTATAATGGAGTCCAGCCGCAGATTTACAGTACCAGTTAGATTATATAGAGGCAGTACTATAGTCTTCAGGGAATTGTTATCATCATCTCGTTTCTAAACGTGCTTCAACCTTGTCATTTAATTATAACTAAACATTGGATTCATCAAAATCAGTGCTCAGAAAGAAGAAAATAAACACAATCAGTATGAAACACCCAAGTAAATAATCACTGAGTGTATGTATTTTTTGTCAGTTGCTTCGATCTTGGTTCTACATATTTGCTGGAAGTTTCTTCTACCCTGAAGAATGTCTTTGGCCCATTTGCAGCTTTGTGCCCTGGCCTTACCCCATCAAGGGCAGTCTGTGGGACTGGAAGGAGACAAGCTGTGACACTATCCCTTATCAAAGGACCACACAGTTGTTTGCCACTTTGACTCCCTGATGGATAGTTATCTTGAAGTTTGACGGATGTGGGGCTAAAAGTTTGAAGGAAAACAGTGCAGGATCCCGGTAGCTCCAGGCTGCTGACACTCACCTGATAAAGTGGGGATGATCCATCTTCTCCACTGGCTTTGGCTTCAGCTTTGTGTTCTGTTCAAGTGTCATTTTCTCCACCTCCCTCGTGGGATTGACAGCCAGAAAGAACTGTAGAGGGAGAAAAGTTGAAAACAAAACAGAAAGCTCCACGCTGTTGATCCCATCATACTACTACTGTCTTTGTGTCTGTTCATATACTAGAGACAGACAGACAGACATACATACATACAGACAGACAGACACACACACACTCTCACACTCACACAAATGGATGCCCATTCTTTCTGCAGAACATGAACATTCAGGTCCATGTTAAGTTTTTGTTCAGTTTATGGTAGAAAAAGGAAGAAAGAATTTCATAATGAAAGTTGAATGTCTTTATCTTGAAGGAAGGTATGGCTTTCAAGGATTTATTCTTTGAGAAGCAGCACATTACTGATTATTGATTAATTCATAAGTTTGCTTGACATTAGCTCCAGTGTCTAGTTTATTAGCTTTACACTGAGCCAGTTATTTGCTTTCTAGGTATGGTGAATATTTTACCTGGTAGCTGGAGCCCGGTGCACTGATACAGAGCCTGAAGCATTTGCCCCAGCTGAAAGCCCTCATGAGAAGGAGACAGGGATGCTCTTCAGGAGGTTCACCAGTAAGTGTGATGTAAATACAGAGATGTAAACGAGTAGCGGCAATCGCAATAAGCGATCATCTCAATCAGTGTTCAGCAGAGGAGGCAGAATGATTCTCACTCAGTGCTTCTTAGTACAAACCATCTTTGCTAGCTTTTTTTCTGAGCTATAACTTGGACAAATTTCACCAATTTTAACCTGTGTATTTTGCTGAGCTTGGGCAAATGTCCACAGTTGCGTCAGCTGCAACAGTCAGGAATGCCTAATTTCCCTCACCACACCAAGCTTTCACCCGCCTTGTACTCTTCATGTGCATGTCTCCCCAAGCCACTGGCACCCACTAAAAATGCAGCTAACTTCAAAAGCTAACACTTCATCCATGCACAGTGAATGCATTTTATAATTTTCCCACTGTAATGGTAAGTATGATCTCCAAGTGAACACTTGAGTTTTAAAAGACATGATTGCTCATTAGTTTCTAAAGACTTTAAAACTTTTATTCATCAAATCTTCAAAGATATTGTTTCTATTAAATGTATTTTGAGGTTGTGTCTTGCTATTTTGCCCAATTAGCCTTGAGCCCCAGGACCCAAGCAATCCTCCAGGCCAGCCTGGACTGTGACTACCAGTGTGCACCACCCTGCTTGCACAGAAAGATATTATTTCCAATAGAAGATGCTGAATACACTGTTAACTCACCTGGAAAAAAAAACCAAAACAAATTCCATAAAATCAGCATAGCGTGTGGGACCCATCTCCATCTTCCTGTCCAGCGTATACCTCCCCTGGAAGTGCTGAAGTCCCAAAATGTAATTAGCTCTCATTGGTTGGTTAATATCTTAGTATCTTAAAATTTTATTTGGTTAAGCTTTTGAAACAGAAGCTTTCTTGAGTGTATGCCTTCACCCACTGTGCTATGTTTACAAAATTCTGAGTCTTTAGGGATGGTTGGAATTCAGCTTCTAAGTGGGAAGAGAAAGGAAGGCTGATTTCATTTACTCTTCTGCTTTGGTAAATGACTAAAAGGGGGGAGTGACAAGTGCACTGCTGTGCATGCCCCTCCCTGATAATTTCCCCCCATTATATGGGGAGAGACTGTAAGCGGAAGAACGTTGCTCTTTGTGTACAAACAAAAGCGTCCTTGTTGTGAGCCATTATCTGTGTACGCACACGGTGTAGATGATTTTAGTCATAATCGATATACCATCGCAGTTGTTAAATGTAGGTTTTTTTTAAACTAAAAATAAGTGACCATAAATAGAACTAGAATACAGGTATAGTCCCATGAAGTTGTACATGAAAGGGAAATGCCATATTATGCTGTATGCATATCTAGCCTAGATATATTATTTGATTATGTATTGCCATTTGTATTTTGTGTTAGAGAGGTTTTATACAAAAATGTCAATATATTTCAGTATTAGTAAACATACATTTTTGTTATGTATGTTATTGTTTAAGCCTTTTAAAAATATTTTAAAAAATTATTTGTTTGGTACAGGGTCTCGCTATGCAGCTTGGACTCGCAGTGATCCTCCTAGTTCTGCCTCCCCAGCACTGGGATTACAGCTGTGCACCACCACACCCAGTTTTACACTTATTGACAGTCCATGTCTTTTACAGTATTCCCAAAACCTACAATTTTTTATTTGGCAAGAAGAAAAAGAAAATGTCAGTTAAAGATGAATGAACACCTATGTTACCTTTCCTGGAATTATGTAGAACAGTGGTGAGTGTAATCTGTATGCCTTTGCCCACGTATTCTAGAAAAGCTCACCTCCTAAACCTCAAACACTTGAACTCCAGGTGGGCTGGCACCAACAAGAACAGTGCTTAAGAACACTCCTGGAATGGAATCAGTTCTGAGACCTCCAAAGGGAGCATACTACCATTATTTTCCCATTAAAATGCGACAGCCCTAGAGAGACAATTTTATGCAGATAAGCTCTGGCTGGAATCTGATCTGCTGATCCTATCTGAACCCACCCTGTGAATCCTGCATGGCTCTGTCAGTACTGGTGGGACCTGAGGCCCTCAGCCTCTCTTCTTCAGCTTCCTTCTCAGAGCCATTTTGTCTGTGTTTTCAGTGGATCTAAGCTCTGTGGCACAAGTTGTAACCAAGCTGAGTGCCACAAAGAGTGACAGGTACTGAGGGGGCAGGGGGCTGCCAGTGTTGCCCACAGCACTTGCCCTCAGTACAGAGCACGGACCCCAGCTCACCCCCATGGGCGTGGGCTACATCTGTCTTGCTGTCTATGCACCCTAAAAGGAGGGGCCGTGCCTGTCCTTCATTGCTGCCACATGGCTGCCATTGCCACTTTATCTCCTAAAGCCTTTCTTGTTTTCCCCCTTGCCCCTGAAATCTTCACTCCTGCGTGTTTTCTTTCTTCCTAACCTGATTCTCTAACAGCTGAACTACATAAATGCCAAACAGCGACATGAATTCCTAAACAGAAGCTGCCGTAAAACAACACTGCTCCAACCGAGAAACACCCATGGAGAGGCGCGTGACTGACAGGGCTCAAAGGCAGGTTTTAGTAGATGACAAGTGTGAAGTTCTTATTGTTGCTCCAGTTGATGGTAGCTCGTATTTACACAAAAAATCACTCACATCTCAGAACAATTCAGCATAACTGGCAGCTTGGGAAAGAAAAGACTTAAAATCCCTTCAAGACAAGAGAGACAGGAGGAGCACCGACTCCAAAGCCTTCTCCCACTTTGGAATATGTTGGCATCTTTTGATTGGGTTAAAGCGGAGATTTGGGAGAAGCAGCAGAAAAGTTGAAATTATAAATTATTTTTTAGGAACAAGAGAATGAAAAGAAAGAGCTGTTCATCTTTTATTTGTTCTTAGCATAATTCCATTCAGTGTTAATTAAAGTCTGAAAAAAAATCACATTACCCTTTTGTACATACTCAGAACCATTATTATAGGAATTTCTTGGTGTATAGAAACGCAGAAAGGAGATATTGTGTGATGTCAATCCATTATGTGATCAGTGTTATGATAATTGCTGGTAAAATATGTTGTTTGAACGTTGCTTTTCTCAGTTAAAAATGTATAAGGTACTATTTTTAGAAAGAAAAAAATTATATATGTCCTATAATTAACCAAGGACAGAATTTAAAGAAAAGAATCACTTCTCATAGTAGATCCAGTGATTTATTGGGCAGTTGTAGAAAAAAATAAAATGGCTGCTAGAATATATTTTTCCTAAATAAATATACAAAATGATAATTTTGGGGTAAAAATGATCTGCAGCTGGATTAAGTGGAGTGATGGGGGAGACCTGGGAAATGTCATCCTGGAATGGACAGCACCGCTCAGAGTGTGACAGCAGTGCATCCTGGATCAGGGGACAACAGAGAAAGGCCAGGTATGGGTGGCAGCCTTCGCTCTGGTCCAGAACTTGGAGAAGCCTCTTATGCTTTGATCAATCAGCACTAGCTAGCAACATTTACAAGGGAACCAGGGAAATTTCTATGACTTGTAACCCAGCAATAAGTCGACATGCAAAAAGCATCTTTGTTTTCATGTAACTCCCTAAAAGACAGCAGCTTTTCCATGCAGTGAGTACTGTACTTTTAATTGGCAGCTAGACTTGAATTTTCTTTAAAAAATAAAAGATGCTAATATTTTATTAAGATTATCTGTTGCTTTTAGGGTACTAGTGTATGACCTGCGAAAGGCTAAACTGAGTCTAGTTAGGATTGTGAGATAACCTCATATGCTAGAAGTCACCTAATTGGTGTGATAATGTGAAATACTCATTGGAAAAATCCCATGTATTGGGGCCGGGGAGATAGCTCAGTAGAATAAGCACTTGCCTGGCAAGCTCAAGGGCCTGAGTTCAATCCCTGGTTCTGAAAAAAAAAACCCAAAAAACCCCAAAAAAACTCATGTGTAAAGAAGCTCCTAGAAGTAAAAGGCTCTGCACAAAAATAATGAAACAAGTTTTGTGAGCACACAAAAATGATGAATTGAAAGCAGATAGATCCAATAACTACTAGCAGAAAATATTGTGGAAATTGTACAGATGCTTCCAAATGGCCTCTCTCAAATTTCTAAGGCAACATTATGACAATTTCTTTTTATTTACTTCAATATGGAGGCTCAGGTTGAATATAAAGTATTTATCTATAGCTTTTATCTGGAAGAAAGATATGTGTCTCTTTTTTGCATTAGAATACTTCAACTCAATGAATGCAAAACTTACTAAATTGGAAGTTGTTTCATAAACTGCCAAATCCCAATTATTCATTTTATAGTTAGGAAAATAAGCCCAAAGAGAATAAAACTTCTACCTATAGTACGGCAGCATGGCTAGACACTTGTCACATTCTTTTTTTCTTCTTCACAGTTAGGTGTGGGCTTATGGCTGAGTACTACTCAGTAAATTGTAGGCAAATAACATCTGATCTGCTGCTACACTAGGCCCAACAAAAACTTCCTGCGTGCTTTGACAGATGCATTACCTGTCTCCTGACAGAGTGGCAGGCCAGAGAGAAGCTCCAGGGTGGGGCGCACCTTCAAGAGAAGGAAGCCTGATCCGGAGCGTTGTGGGAAAATTGCTGCCTGTCCTACAGCCATGAAAGAGTCTTCCGTGAGTCTGTGATAAACTCCCTTCTTAAGCCAGTGAGGTTTTCAAGTCCGCCTTTTCTATTCATCAGTACTACCTGAATAAGGACGAATGCTTCACAAAAAGAAATTTCTTTTTCCTCTTGTCAAGGCAATGGCATCAGACACAGTTGCTGTCCCAGCAATGGGAAGAGGATGCCGTATTTGTGCTAGCAGCCTAGGTGCTCTCCTCGCTGCACAGTGGCGGGCGTCAGTCCTCGTGCCCGCTGCTGCTGTGTGCCTCAAGTGCTCCATGCTCCGAAGGCTCGTGGTTATGACTCCGTCATCATTTCAGTTCCATCAGAGCACCAACCTTGAGCTGGCCTGGGAGCCCTTAGAATGCCCTTCTCTAGTACTTGTGCTTATGTGGGAATAATTTCGATCGACAAAACCTCCTTCTGGCTCCTGTCTAGATAAACAATTTGAAGTCCTGGGATGCCTAAGACCTTTTCACATGTTTTGCTTACCTGATGTGTTATTTTTTAGTTATTTAACTTTGTTGTCAGTGTTTGAAAAGCATCAAACTGCAGTCATTTATGCTCACCCACGATTACAGTAGCACAACTTGGAACAGCCAAATCTTGGAAACACTCCCAAATCCCATCAATTAGTGAATGAATAAAGAAGATGTAGGATTTTTCCTTAATACATTGGATTACTATTCTGCTATAAAGAAAGATAAGCTTGAGACATTTCTAGAAAAATGGATGCACTTTGAGACCATAATCTTAAGTGAAATAAATTGGACACATGCGTAAATACCACATTGTTTCCCTGATGTAAGAACTGAAAGTGTAAAGGACCAAATGTATAATAGGTATGAAATAGGAAGAAAATGTTCAAATGGAAAGAAGAACAAGAAAGAGAGGACAGGGAAGAAGGGAGAAGGAGAAAAAGATGAGAAAAAGAAAAAAATTGAAACAAAACTTTTTTAAATAAGGAGGGGAAGAGAAGTTGCAGCGAGGGTGGGGAATGAAAAAGAAAATCAAGTTATACCTTATACAGCTACAAATTCCCTATGATCGGTGTGATCATGATGTATATGTATAATGTACCAATAAAAATCATTTTCTTTGGAAAAAATTGAGATAGCCAACATTCTAGATTTTTGTTTTCTCTTGACAAATGAATTATCCAACAGTATTAGCTTACAGGTCTCACATGAAAACCAATGGCTGAAGCAAGGTATAGTTCTGTCATCATGTGTGTTATTCAGGTTCTCTAGCTGAACAAATCAGATAGATAGATAGATAGATAGATAGATAGATAGATAGATAGATAGATCGATCGATCGATCGATCGATAAATGATAGAAGAGAGAGAAACATAAAGTGAGACAGGGAGAGCCAGGGACAGAGTTTCATAAGAACTTGATTCATGCACATATAGAGGCTGATGAATCCCAAATCTGCGATCAGCAAGTTGAAGATCCGGGATCTGATGGTGTAAGAAAATCAGCAGGCAAGAGTGACATTTATTTATAATGAGTGAAGTGGGAGGTGCACTAATTAAGCCATACCAATCAAGACAAGGAGTGAGGAGAGAAGCAAGTAACCGATTTTTCCATGTTAATGTCAGTGGACTAAAATGTGCTGTTCCCTTAGTAGGCGTCAGGCACCGTGCTAGGGCCTTCTCTTCCCGTGTATTCTCTCATTTCAGCTGACATCCACACTTTGAGATTGGGGGGCGTCAATGGTTGCCACGTGGTTAAGAAGAAGGTGGAAGCTTAGAAAGATTGTGTTATATGCCTCTAGGGCCAAAACAGGGACAGCAGTGAATTAGATTCTAAACTCAGGGTGAGCGACATCCAAGCCTAAGACCTTACTAAACACAGTGCTAGACTGTCTGACCATATTTGTGTACCTTTCATCATTATGGCAGAAGACTCTAAGTACATGAACATGCCAGTGATGGCAATGACAACATTAAAACAATGACAGCTGAGTACTTGCAAACTCAACAGTTGATGTAGTTATTAAACAAATGGACCAAAGTGACACGCATAAGTGGGGATATTAAATATTATATTACACGGTCATCAGCCTAGAGTTTGGGACACAATATAGAAGAAAAGACAGCAGAGACTGGGGAAAACTCCTAATCACAAAGAAAAAGCTGTTGCTGTTGTAGTAATTATGTATTAGTGGTACAGTTCTTGTTGTGTTGTTTCCTAAAGATTCCCTAAACATCTCCACAGATTGAAAGAGATAAATCTGTCGAGGGGTAGTACTTACTTATGCAATAATTCAGCATGGCATGGCTTGTTGTAAATATTCACAACTATTCAAGGAAGGGGTGAAGAGAAAGGAAGAAAAGGATGCACGGAGAAGGAAGAAAGGGAGGTCGTGACCTCATGGGAAAGTTTAAGCGGTAATAGCGTGGTGCTTTCTTCCAGATTAATTTTCTCTGATAGATCAGGAAGTGTTAAGAAGTGTCTGGGCTTAAATTCATAGAGTTCCTATTACTGACAGTCTGAACATTGAAGAATCTTAAATGTTGGCTGCTTGATATTTGATAAATCTGCCTGGCTGTGTATGACTGATATTTTGCTCTTTCACAAATGTTTTATTTTATTCATCCAGTTCTAAAATCGATTTTTGACCCAATGTGGACATATGTGGGAAGGAATGTCATTATGCTGCTTGGCAGTTGAGAACTAGAAAGTGCAGAGATTATGGAATATCTTAAAGGGCATTGCCCCCACACAGTGACAAGGAATGCTGCTTTTCCTTAGTCCTGGGGGAGGAGTGATGTCTCTAGCTAATTACTGTGTCTTTTTAAAGCTTTTCTTGGCAAATTTCCCTCCCTCTTAGCATCTGTCCCACAAAATAATGTGCCTAAGAGATTGAAGAGTTAAATATAATCGTCCTGAATATCCTAAATAACATAGTGTAGCTCAATTAGGTGCATTACAGTAGAGCCCTCAGCGGCACAGTCAGGCTTTGGGATGGGTAGAAATCCAGCAATTTCACAGAAACAGACCAGGTTTAGTAGCTAGCCAGTCCCTGCATCTCTAGCTTATTAAGTAGCATAGAGAACTAACCAGTAATCAGTCTAATCATGCTTTACTCTGTAGTATTTGCACCCGTGGTGAAAAAAAAAATTCAAGTTGCATATTTGTAATGTATGTGTGGATGCATGGCTGTAGGTCTACGTACACACACACATATGCTAAGTCTGTATGTAAGTGCACATGTATTATGAAAATCTGTTCTCTTTCCAAGTGATTTTTAAAAATTAAGACAGGTAAACTTGTTTTTCTAAGAGTAAATGAAGATGGCACTGGGTCTCCTTTGGTTCCCTAATAAGAGGATGACTACATACTCATAGTCTTACTGCCCATCTCTCTCAATATGCAGTGTGGATCCGTACCGGATGCTCTGCGCTGTGGTTCTGGTTGATCACTGGGGGTCTCATTGGCAGTTTTAGGAAGACTAGAATGTGAGTTATTTTAACAATAACAGTAGGCTAGTTCTTTAACCATTTTTCTGTTGCAAATAACATAGTACCACAGATTAAATAGATTATAAAGAAAATAAGTTTTATTTTAGCTCACAGATCTGACCTAAGACCCTGAAGCTGCTTCTTGGGATGATCTTGCTGGCAAGGTCTGAGTGGTCCAAGATATGGCATGGACAGAAATAATGGGTATGTGTGTTTGTGTATGTGGAGGGTTCTCTCTTCTTAGGCTATTAATACTGAGGAAGAGGACTCCGATCTGATGATCTTATATGGTCTTAATCACTTCTCCAAGACCACACCACAGTCCTGTTAAGTTTCCATTCACTTACTATCTCTCAGTGAATATTAACTTTCAACATGAGTTTTTGGAAGGGGAGAAACCACGTTGCGATATAGCGTATATGCGCCTGACTTCTTCAGTGTTGACATCTTCACTGATACCACAAAGCAATATTGGAGAATGTTTCTGAATTCTCAGCAGAAAGGCAATGACACCAAAGTATAATAGCAGCTACTACCACACCCTTGGAAAAAATAAATTGCTATCTCCTTAGTAGTGCCTTCAAAAAGAGCTGTATAAATGTTTGATTTTTATTCTTTCTCTACCCTTGAGTACATCACTGTTTCATGGTCTATGTGACCAAATAGGACACTCACATGGACCATGTTGGCTGTATCTGGAAGGCCTGTGGTCATCTTGGGGACACACAGTTGTGCAAGTCCTTGCATTACAAGTTTGTGGAAAGCTCCGCTACTGGGAAAGTGCCTGGCAAACGTACTGTGGCTTGGTGGACTTGGATAGTTAGCAAATATTTTCTCACAAATGAATTAGAGGAACCTGCCATTCGAGGAGAATGCTTAATAGTGTTTGTTACCAATGAGAGTTTGAAATTTTAAGAGAAATTAGACTTTTAGAAAACTTGCAATCACCACTAGCAAATTGACAGCTTTACAATACATGAGACTTTTCTGATGTCATCAACAGTGACATAAATGGCATGAGGTTTTTCCATAGTGTATAAGGAAATGCCCAGCATTTTGAAGCTCTGCTTAATGGTGAGCTAAGACCTTGCAATTGCCTGATGTATGGTGGTATTAAATTACACATAGTTAACAGATCCATTCAAAGTGCAAGCTAAACTAATGGATTTTCACGAAACAGAACAAACAAAGTTCACTGACAGAGCCAAAGACTTTACACTAAAAACTAACCTTTAAGCAATTGCCACATGTTGAACTTGGGAAGAGTATTACATAAGTATTAACGGAGAATTAGTAAAATATGTAAAAGAAAAAGAAAAAGAAAAAAAAAGACAGCTGAAACACTTCTTCCATTTGCAACTATTTGTAGCTGGGGACCTCACATGTGCATGAGACTAAGATTTCTCCCAATTGTTCATCCAATGAATAGAATGCATCAGAGGTGAATACAGAATGAAGTATGCAAGTCCAGCTTTTGCCAGGATAAGAAAATGTGTTCTCTCTGGCAGGTCCCAGGCAGCAGCCCTGGGCTCCTGCTACTACGTCCCCGCAGAGGTCTGACTTGGCCTTTCGCAGGTGGAGGTAGCAACATCTCTTTATTATATAGATGATGCAGACACCTTGTTTATGAGGTGACATTCTTTAGGGCTCAAGTGTTTGCCATTTCTTTTAAGACAGCGACCTGCTGATGGGTTCAAATTGTGTTTTAGGTCTTTGTCACAACAGCTATAATAATTGCTGCCAGGCCAGTCACATATATTCTTGGGGTATTGTCTAAGGTTTAAAGTTTAGAAAACAAAGTTTTAAGTTATTTTTAAAGAGTCATGGTCATAGAACATCAATGTTAAAAGACCATTTAGAGCCACCCGGTCTAACTTAGCTCATGGTGTCCTGAGCAATGGTCATTTGGTTATTCTTGATTACCTCTGGAGATGAAGAGCCATACCTCCTGTCCATTTTTGGACATAAAGAAAGCATACAATATGTATCATTTGGTAGGAGAATGTCTTAAAGATCCACTTGCCATTTTGTGATTGTCAGTACCTTGCTTTGATATTAGGGGGCAGTTTTTCAGTATAGAAATATAGCACAATCTGTTACCTGCTCTTCTGTTATTAGACATTGGTGCTGTTCCTAGCTTTGGCTGTACTTTTTTGTAAGTATTTTGTTGCCATATTTTAACATAAATATCTCTGAGTAGAATTGCTAGGCTAAGTGGTAGGTGCTATTTAATTTTACAATAAACACATTCATTCAAAGTAGTTACATAATCTTTCCCTTTCTGCTAACAGTTTATGAATTTGTTTTCCATTTTGGTGTCAGTGGCTGTGCCACACTGTGGCTGCAGCTGCGTTTCCACTATGATACACTTTGTCATATGCGTATCAGACTTCTGTACACTTGTTTGTGAATTATTTATTTAGGTCTTTTTCTGATTATCTAACCTTGAATTATCTTTTAATGACTTATTGTTACAGGGAGCTTCTGACTTATGAATGCAAAGCTGTTGTTCTCTCTGTCTCTGTCTGTCTGTCTGTCTGTGTCTATTTCTCTCTATCTGTCTGCCTGTCTCTCTCTCTCTGTCTGTCTCTGTCTCTCTGTCTCTCTGTCTCTGTCTGTCTATCTGTCTGTCTGTCTGTCTGTCTCTCTCTCTCTCTCTCTCTCTCTCTCTCTCTCTGTCACTCTCTCATTTGATTCAGGGCATTAGGCATGCTAGACAAGAGCTATACCACTGAGCTATATCCTTAGCTCTTTTTAACACATGCTTTTGCTAAATTTCCCAGTTTGCCCTCCGACTTGCAATCCTTCTGCACCAGCTTCTGGAGTATCTGAGATAACAAGTGTGTACCACTGTATTCAACCCTCTATCTTCTCTTTTAAAAGGATGATAATTTAACATTTCCAGCTAAATCTATGATCCACTTTGAAGCACTGTTGTGTACAGGTAGGACTTTTTTGAATTTTTTTTTTCCAAATATAGTTAGCAAGTTCTAGCGCTACTTGTCAAGAAAAAATTTCCCCATTAGATTGGTTTGGTTCTTTAGTAGAAAAATAAATTATGTGCATCAGGTTGTGTCTCCAGATTCTATTCTAGTTCCTCAATCTATTTTTATATCTTTAAGTCACTACTCTATTGTTTTGCTACTGTAGCTTTACAGTGGGTGTTAGAATCAAATGGTGTAAGCCATTCAATATTTCCAAGGTGTCATGACCAATTGCAGTCATTTGCATTTTCATGTAATTATAAGAATTATATTTTAAACTGATGTAAAATGTACAGTAGAATAATAATTGATATAGAGTTAAATTTGTAAGTCAATATTTGGAGAATCAATTTTTAAAAGTACTAAGTCCTTATACCCCATGGACTTTCTACTATGATGTGACTTCTGTACCTCCTTTCTGCAAAGTTTTGCAGTTGTCAGTTTGCAGAGTTACAGATCTTTGCTAAATTAATTTATACGTTGTTTTATTCTAATGTGACTAGTACACTTTTCATAATAAATTTCCAATCATTTCATGCTAATATACAGAAATATAGTTTAGTTTTCTGTTTAGTTTAGTTTTATATCAACTATATTGTGACATTCACAAAATTACTTGACCACTGTAGTAGATTTCTGCCCTGCTGGTTCTTTAAGATTGACTGAAAATACTCACAGCATCTGTAAGCAGAGGTTGTTTTAGTTCTTTTTCTGCCCCTATTCTCTCTCTTCCTTGTTGTATTATTCTGGCTAAGAGCTCTAGTATACTAATGAACAGAAGTTGTGAAAGTTACAATCCTTGCATCATTCTTAATCTTGGTAAAAACTCTAAAATTTGTCTCATCATTAAATAGCATCTCAGCTCCAGGGTCTCAGTAGATAAACTTTAGCATATACTCACTATTTTTAGACATAAAATCTGATGCAAATTTTTGCTTACTGGTTCCTTCAGTTGATCGTAAGTGTCTCTCAATGTTTTAAAAATCAAATTTCACATTCAAACAATGAATGGTTAACATTAAAGATTTTAATGAAGAACTTGCAGTATTTGAATTTGGTAATATGGTTGTTACTTGAAAGGGAGCAGAAAGACTAAGGGACAGAAATAGGAAGAGGCATAATTCTCATATATCTTTTCATGTATGTTGAGAATAGTATCGTATAGATGTATTATTTACTTAAATTTCATACTCCTGTATTGTCTGTTCAAGTTTCCAATACTGCTAACTAAATACTAGCTTTAAAAGTAATTAAAAATTCCGATTAAGAAATAAGAAACAATTTGACCTTATTTTGTAAGGCTCTTCTTTTATCTGGTGATTCAGTTATTCAGTTTCTACATGTGCTTGCTTTATATATAGTGAAGTGTCATAAAAGCAAAAAACGAGACCAAATGCAAATGACAGTGGGACAACACATAAAATATAGGCTAGAACCTCATAGTGGGTTAGTCTTGAGCTGCTGACTTTACTTTGATCCAGAGCTACAAAGACAAAGCTTGAGAATATAATTTGGAGTAAAATAAACATCTTCAAAATACAGAAAGGATTTCTCTTTGTAAATTGAAACTTAAGTGAAAATGAACTACATAGTATGTGCACAAGTATACATGTGTATGATAAAACAGGGTGAGGGAGTGACACCCAATTCAGGAAGAGGGCAACCTTTAGGAAAGGAAAGTTAGGACTGAAGAGGAGCCCGAGTAACCCATAGGTAAAGGTGACCTGGTTGATGCCAAAAACCTCAAGGGACTCGAGTCCTACAGAATCATAAGTAGGCATGACTCAGATTTTAATTGATAAGCAAACACTCAAAGCAAATCCTGTGCTTACTATTGGAAATAGTCAAACTGAATGAGATCAGGCACATAATATGTGGAGGGCTTTGAATTATCATTCTGTGAAACTCCCACAGTTAACTGTAATTGGAAGTTAAAATTAATTATATTGGTCCAATACACTATCAAGTTTATACCCTTTTATCTCTGAGTCTTAATTCTTTAGCTTAACTGGTAGCTACTAAATAGTTCAATGAACATTTTTATATTGCATTTTGCAGCACTGGAGGTGGATTGCATTAAAATATAATTTTTTTCTTTAAAACACTAGTTTCCTTGCCTTAAAAATGCTCAGTCTGCCTCAGAAACTGCAGTAAACATCGAGTATCCCTGGCATCTATCTGTGTTTTCTGAACAAAGAAAACATGACTTGTAAGAAAGGTTAGGAGAAGAGTGTCTCAGTGGTGTACCAGATTAAATGGCTTAAACATGGGCAAAGGAAAAAGAGAAAAACTAGGGCATGGGTAGAGACCACAGTACCCATTTGCCTTCCATTGGAGGTAGGGGTAATCAATTTGCTGGGATAACAGCTCAGATGAGAAAGAATCAAGCTATCCCCCAACAGATTCCTGCAGGGGTTGTCATGTTGTAAGCCATATAATCTATGCCCGAGCTTATACCAAACTTTGAACTTTGTTTTCCTGAATGGATCAAAGCACTGAAATCCTGACAGAGATAAAAATAATATGGTTCTAAGTTTATCTTCTGTATTAGCAACCTTTAAAAGGCAGCTTCAGGACCCAGAACCGCTCCTTTCCCCTGAGCAATTCGGTGGTCTCTTTGGAAATTGGGAATGCGACCAAAATATCACAGTGTCTTGCCTGCATAGACAATCCACCTAATTGTATCCAGCCAACATACAGAGTAATTTCAAATAAATTACAGAAGACTTATAGAATAATTCAACGGATCTCATTTACTGAAAAAATGAACAATTAATCCTGTTGGTCATTTGTTAATTTTTTGTTTAATACTGACCAGGTTAGTTGAATATTTTAGATCTCTAATTCAGATTTTTAATTTTATGTTAGTGGATTTTCAAGAGAAAAGAATACATGCTGGACAAGATAAGCTCATGTTTAATACCATATCTCTCCATTTATTTTCAGTATTTTCACTTTTTTCTTTATAAAATTCTTAGTTATTCTGTAACTTAAGAAAGTTAAGAAAAATATAAGAAATATATTACCACGTATAAAAAATTTTATATCACAATAAAATGTGTTCTTTTAGTAAAATGAACATCAAATAATATGAGATGTGGTACACACACTTTCTTATTTCAATGGTAGGATTTTCATTGATTCAAATGCGTATCACTATGAATGTGAGGTAGCAAAACATGCGTAGTGGCATTTAAGATTCCTATTAACAATATCTATAAATTGTTCTCCATATGCTTTATGCCTATTTTGTATGTTGCGTGCCTAATTATCTGGTGATTTATAATGGTGTGATTCTTTGAAGTGATTTTCAGTCCCATAGCTTTTCAGCCAAGTTAGCTTCTAATTTGTAGACTCTCTCTCCTTCCCATATCAATAGCTCCTGCACGAAACAGATTTCTCATTAAAGGCTCCCATTTCCTTTGGCAGTCAGAATAAAACCTCTAATCAAGTTCTAGGAAAGAGCCAGAGTTCAATGATATCATTGGGTCCCAAGCCTGGTCTTGATGGCTCGCTGAAGGGCCCAGGTTTAACATTCTGTCTGTGAAGAGAACTGTCAGGGTCGAACACTCCAATCAGAAGTCAAATAAAATACATTAAATGAGTAAAAAAAAGGAGAGGGGGAGTTTTATAAAAAAGAATACAAAGCTCTAATTCTTGTTTTAGAGTCTTAGAATTACAGTAAGTACTCCCACATGTACACTGGGGCACAGCACCTGTGGGGACTCTCTGCCTTAGAAGTCTCCAGGGCTCTCACACAGTGACATCCTCTCACTTTCCTCCTCCCTATCTCCTCTCCATTATCTTTCTCTTGTAAATGACACAAAGTTTAACCATATTTCCATGGGATGAAATTATCTTAATTGACATCTTCCTATAGGTTCAATGTGTTTAGAGGCTATCTTCCTGAAAAAAAAAAAAAAAAGTATCATTTCTAAGACTACAAAAAGAGAAATCCTTCTCTAAGACCTCTGGAGAACAATATAAAACTGGCTTGTATTTTGATTCAGGGCTCAATCCAACGAAGATGTATATTGCAGGTGTCAATTCCAATATTTTGCTTGTGATAAGTATGTAGGCCTCCCAGGAGCCTGTCTTGTAGGAGGAAAGAATAACAGGCTTAAGTCCCATGATGCAAATGTGAGAAAAGAATTTTGTCCATAATTTTAGCTTAACATTTGGAGAAGGAAGTTTCAATTTAATCTTAGAAAGTGGATGCTGTGTGTTCTTCCTTCACAAAACAACAGTACCATTATGAATTATATTTGATTTCTTGAGGCCCACAATGAAGCTCCTTGTTTTTAATATACTCAAATGAAAACAAAAGATATACTTTGCATTTTTCCAGTTTGGAATTTTTCACTTCAGGGAGAAATTTAGAAATTAAGTGTAGTCGTAATTCACGAGTATATGACTCTAATATTCACCATTAACACAGCCTTGACCACACTGGGTTTCACTATGGAAACTGGCCAGGTGCCGGGTTCTCAAAAGGTAAACAATTAAGACTATCTTTGTTCATGTGTTTCTCTAAAGAGAAATCTCCAGCTGCTTCAGTAAGTGACCTAGACTTTATTCATCCCAGAATGACATCAGGAAGTATGTGACCCTTGCTGTCATGGTTTCTGATGTCAGCATCTTCAATGAAACTATTTCTTTGTAAATCAGCAGCCCATCTACTGCCCATAGTACTTGGATGAGTCAAACGGCTTGTTTATGACATGTTTAATGTTTTGTGAATCCTGCCTCCTGATTCACTTCAAGTACTTCATAATTATATTCCTTGAAAACAGATGCTTTTAATATTCCACTTGAGTGTTTTATAAGCTATACAAATATTTTGTTTGTGGTATTTTTCTGATGCTCTCAGCCAAAATATGCTAGTCAACTTTTCAGAAGATCATTTGATTATGCAGGAACCTGGGGCTATCCAGCTTCCAAAGATTCTGCCCAAGTGAGATCTTTAAAATACACATCACAAAGGACGAATACGCAAAATTTTAATTTTGTCAGAGAAATGATGGAGAAGTCTGGTCAGATGCTGACCAGCAGTTTCATAAAAATCATGGTGTGGCTCTTGCCCTGGTGCTCTCTTCTTCTGTTGGGAGGAAAGCTCTTCCTCAAGGCTGCTAAGGAGGAAAGCCCAATTAAAACCACTCATTCTTGCGCCACTAAAACCCACACAATGATTTGAAAAAATACCCCTAATTTGAAGCTGTTAATGCAACTGTAATTTTATTTCTTGAACATTGCCTCTTGTAGGGTACTGCCAATCTATGAAAATAAACCAGTAATAGCGCCATTTGAAAGCCACCCAGGGCCAATTGTCCTCTTTTCTCTTTTATAATAACCTATTAAAAGACCCCTAGCAGCTGCAACAATAACTGGAGGACTAGCAGTGCCTATTATGCCCAGGTAGCCGTCGTGGTAGCTCAGCTCCAGCCCCAGATACACTCCAGACAGATAGCCTAGCAATTTTCCAGCCCTGGGAAGTTAATCCCAGAAATAGGTTGGCTGCCTTATTGAGAAAGAAGTATAAGGTGTTCAGATTCATCATTCTTCAAGGTGAGAGATTTTAAAGACCGTTTCTACCTAATACCCAAAGATGTGCGTTTCTAATATTTGATTTTTGGAATGTTTTTGGCCCTGACATAAGACACATGACATAAATGTGTACATGTACTGACACTACACAGACAGTGAGCTGTGCAAAGTGCAGAAAGGCTCGGGCGTGGCCTGTGTGTCTTTGTACTTATGCGTAACTACTTTTAAGGACTATAATACTCCTCTTCTTCAAAGTGGTAAAACAAGAGCTTCTCACGTGGTTTCTGCGCCAGCATCTCCATTGGAGGCTTTCTTGTTGCTCAGGTGTTGTGTTTCACGTTCAGGTTGTGTTGGAGACCGCATTTCACTCCATTCATGCGTGTGCGACTCTGATCTATATTATAAATGTGATGTGCAATGCCACATGTCTCCTCAGTATACTGTGATATTTTATATATAGAAAGCAGAGAGTAGATTCTAAATAATTACTGAGAAAATAATTAAATATTTCTACATTTCTATTACATATGTTCATGGATATTCACATAATTTTACATTTATCTCTTTCTGATACATATTCTAGTATTAGTATCTGTCTTTTCAATGTATGATTATAGAAAAATATAGTCTTGAATGATTGGGTAATACATTATCCTGTTTAATGAAGTTGCTTGACTAATAAAGAATTTTTAAATATTACTCATAGATTAATAATTTTTAAGGTATCTTCCTACTGAAGCATATATTTTATTTCCAAACCTAAGTTAAACAAATTGAAATTGAAATTATTCAAGAGACACCTTTTGGATCTAGGTTTAAAAACAGCAGTAGAAGCCAAAAATATCTGTTGATAGAAATTTCTAGTTTCTGAAATGATGGATAAATAATCTTCTAGTTATGAGAATTGACTTCAAATTCTATTAACTTATATAGGAGAGAAAATATTCAGAAGAATATGAACATTTACTTGTGCTTATGAATAAATTATTCTGTACTCTTAAGGCCAAGAATATCAAAGTGACAGTCATCTTCAATATTGTTCTGGAGTAAGCATGTTGCTAAATTTAGGATCTGCTTTGGGCCACTGTGGATAATTTCTCTCCTTTCCTCCCCCCTCTCATCCCCTCCCCTCCCCTCCCCTCTGTTCTCCTCCCCTCCCTCCCCTCCCCTCCCTTTTCCTCTTTCCCTCTTCTTCTTGGCTCTTCTTTTCTACTTGTATCTCTATTTTGCATGCCATATTGTTTACCCATATTCTCTGCTTCATGCCTGAGAAGAAAATGGAGGGCTAGAAAGTCATTATTATCTAGTAAATTGGATCCTGATTCGGACGGTGATCACCCTCTTCTGGAACTTGGAAAGAGCATGCTGTAAGTCTGCGCATGCCCTTGAGCCTGCCACTCCCTAAAGTAGTTTCTTCTCTCTGAGTGGAGGCACTTGGACCCCTCTCCCTTCTCTCCCATGCACATTAGTTTGTCCTCAGTCTCCCGCCTAACAAGGTAGAGTCAAACTGACTTGAGAAGTTGTCCAACAGGACTACGAATTACCTTTAACATCTTTTTCTGACCATCCACCTCTCTCCTAGGGGAGCCTTTCATGAATGAAGTTATCCCAGGAATTCCTATCTCTCAAAGTGGAAATTACAGGAAGAGTATTACAGTGCAGCCATACCCATATATTAACTATAACAGTAGCAGGCTAAGTCAAGTTTTTCTTTCTTTAAAACTTGCAGGGGACTGGATGTGTAATCTCATTTTGTCAAAAATGCTGAAGATTTTCATATATCACTGTGTTTCAAAATAAATTACGTGTGTAGTAGCGCTACACTAAACCAACATCACCATGGAATGTTTCTTTACCAAGTTGTGATGCTTTTTTATCTCTTGAAATAAGAAACACATTTAACTTGGTTTCTATGATCATCCTGAAAATAATGCTCTCTTGTTTTGGCCTAAAGTGGAAACATACATTTTTAATCAAGAAGTATGCTTTTCATTGAGGAGGGGGGCGAGCCAGCACCTCGTTCTGGCTTTCAAGCGGTTTCGTAGAGTCGCAGAGGGCGGACACGGTCCGCTGCGCCCGCCCGCAGCCTCGGTGAGCGCCGCTGCCATCAGGACTGGCTTCACACGCACATTATGGAGTGAGGTTTCACTCAGTCCTGTCAAGACTCCTCTCCCACCTCGGGATGAAAAAGAGAAATGTCATTTCTTTTAAGTGAGGATGCCATGTTCAGATTTATCCCCCAAGCTTTATTTTTGACTTTTACCTCCTGCAGTGCTAATGGAAATTGCCAGTAGTGTTGACTCCCTCTCCTACCCCATCAAATTTTCTTTTTTAGCTAAATATGTAACAAAAAGTTTTATTGAAACATGCCAAGTCACAGCTTGGTATTCCCTGATACTACACAAAACGAGTTGCAATAAAAATAGCACCAAAACGCTGAAATTACTGAATGCACCCATTTCGGTACTTAAATACCATGAACGACATAAGGGAATTTACAGTATGCTTTAAAGGGGGTGAGAAGGAAACACCTCCTCCCAGTCTAATAAATTTGGTAGCTCGGGGTCACTTCCTAATAGGTGCTATTTCCTCTATTTTAATAAAGGTATTTTAACACCTGAGTTCGATGCCAAATCCCATTGTCATTTTTTCCACTGACTGGCTCAACTAAATGCTGGTGGGGGCCAGACACTCTTCAAACAGTGCTGCCTAATGCCAAGCACAACTAACATGCATATGGAAGAAGCCAGGGCAAGCAGCAGCCTCCCTAATTATAGCCAAAGGCTCGCAGGCCGGAGAGCACACAGGAACTTCTCGCTCCTGCAGTGGGCTAGAGGTCAGGAAGCTCCTAGACCACGAATTCCTGAACTGGCAGCTCTCCTTTCCCACCCCATCAACACACAGTCATTTTTTGCCTGCCAAATCCTTGTCCAACCCCAATTCAAATCTATTTATATTCTCCTTTCCTATTTCTGGGCTCAGATGTTAGCCCATACGGTGTGTTGACCGGCACTAAATGCTACTGCGAGACCAGCGCTTGCCAGCTTCCTTCGTTGCTGACAGCAGGGAGACAAAAGTTCTGAATCTCTGGAGGGACCTTAATCTTCTTAGCATAATCCTGACCTCAAAGAGGTGGTGGCAAGGTTCAACTTAAAAGCACCGGGCTCCTGAAATGGAAGAAGTTAAGGGGTTTAGAAAGATGCCAGCTGGACCCTTTGGGGATCCACAACGGGTGCCCTGCAGTGTGTCAGTCTGCAATGTATGTGAGACTCGCCTAGGAGGTGCTGGGGCAGGGGCAGGACCCGGCTGCCTTGGAGAGTCTGATCCAGGTGACTGGGACAGGCCTGAAAGTCTGCTGCTAGGACGCCCTGTGGGCATTGCCATGCAGGTGGTCCCAGGCCCCACTGTGTGGCCATTCCCAGGTCTACTCCACGCTCCCCTAAAATGCCAGGCCATGTTTCAAGTGAAAGGGGTTCAGGGACTCGATTTAAACACCTTAGTGATGGAGCACTGCTTTAATTCACATTTATTTAAAGCTTTGGAACACTGAACTTTGTTGTAGAAGCTTTATTTAAAATTCCGAGGTAGAATAACCTTCTTTTCTGAGTTCAATTTTAACAAGGAATGCTATTTGAAGACTGCGGTCCTCGGTTTGTGAGGTCTGAGCATAAAAAGAAAATAAAGCCTGAGTTGGACCGTCTTATGTAAAACTAGACCTCATTCTTTTTAAGAGGTGTGACCCCAGATCATTAAAATTTTTCTGAAGAGGAGAAAACTGGGATAGATAGCTCTCCTGATAAAATGTGCAAGAGCAATTGTAAGCAGTGTATATGGTGCTCCAGTCTGTGCATTGCTTTAAGGCAGTTCTTAAATGAAAGGGAATGTTTTAAAGTTAGCTTAGCTGAATTCTACGGAGAACATAGCAAGCAATCCTCAGGATGCACAGCTTCATTGTGCTCTTTTTCTTCTTTGTTAATGGGAAACTTAAGAAACTAATGCTGCCATCCACTCTGGACAAGGCACGAGTCTCTTTGCAACCACAGATTTGGAACATGGCACTGTTGAATGAAGACAAAATAAGGAAGACAGTAATATCCAATATCAGTCATCAGTTTGTAGGTTTGTGTTTTGGAGGTAGAAAAACATGCACTCAGCACTTCACAATAGGAGTCACACCTTGGTGGGATAAAGGGGCGCTGAGATGGGAGCTGGTCCGAGGACAGCGAGTAGTCAGGGAAGCCTGTGTGCAGGTGACAGGCAAGTCTAATGAGCATTGTGTGAACTTTTGGACTGTGAAAGTCTCAGTAGGATTAAGAGGAGCTGTTGCCTTCAGAGAAAATGAGCATTGATATTAGTGAAGTCATGAACTCACAGGATGGAGATTATCTTTTTATGGGTATGTGCAAAATGTTAGGGAGCTCTTAAGCAATCAGGCATAACAGTGAAAGGGCTTCTCAGGGTACAACTGCGTGTGTCTGGGCCACCACATAACTTTTTGGACAATTTGCCTCCTTCCTCTTATTCCTTACATGTTGAATTTTCATGCCAATGCAGAGGACCAGTCTACCAAAACATCTACTACCTCCTGCAATGGAAATTTGGGTAGAAATCAAAGGTGTATCTTACTAAAGAAAGTTGTAAAATGAAACCATAACACATGCACTATCAATATAAATAATGAATCTTTTTCTGATATAGTAATAGTCATTTGACATTGCAGAACATCTTTATTTACAGAAATAGGATCTCGACATTTTGTTTGTTTGCTCCACTCTTTATGGAGAGCTTAATAAAATAATGGCTACACAGGGCAGGTGGGGATTGGCTCTCCACCCCATGGTCTGGGAAAAAGTGAAAACAAATGAACCCAAGACTTCTTGGTAGTTTCCAAGAACTAATTTTAGATGCTATCCTGTTAAAAATAATGAAACCTTCTAACACTTGTTTATAATCCAAAATCAAACACATTTTTTTTCATCGAAGGTTAGTCCTTTGCAGTGGCACAATGTAGATTACTGTTACTAGGACTCTTCTACCAGCTTACGGGGGTCAATAAGATTTTCCTGTTGCACAGGGAATTTAGGAAATGAGCAGCTCCTAATCAGTGCTGTGGTGCTGTGTGTGGCACCTGCCCATTTAGGTATGCAGTACGCTCATGTACTGAACTCACTGTGCAACATCTGACGGCACCCTGGTGAGGCTATCATGACATATAAAATATTTAAAGGTCCCCTTTCCCCTCCATTTAGGGCATATTATAAGATAGTTGGATACTATGCTAAAAGCATAGCTCTCTGCCTTCATAAAGAGTTCTGGAAAGAAAGCAAAAGACATTTAAAGCATCAAAAAGGCTGATGAATAGGGATGCCAGGATATTCAAATACATTTAGAGACAGTATTGTCAGGCTTGTTTTCTGAGCCGTGATACTAAAGATAGTAGGAGCCAGCAAAGAAAAGAGCTCTGTAGAAATGCAAATCTCCTCAATGCTGAATCTATTAATCCATCGCACACTTTCTTCTGAATCATAGTTACTCAGATGCACAGGCAACAAAACTATTTAGAATATTTGCATAATTTCAAACACCCCGTTCATAAATTATTTATTGGTTGTGGTCAAATGAATGTTAGTTATTTCATAATTATCTTTTGTGCTAAAGGTTGCATGGTTTACAAAAATATTTCAATGGCAATTGAGTATCTGTAGCTTGCTTAAACAGTGCAAAAAATAAATGATACTTAATTATGTAGCACTCATGTACGTTTTTCTCATGTTCAGAAATTCTGATAAAAATTACACTTAATTTGTGGACTTATTTTAAATGAACATCAGTTATTTACAGTAAGAAAAAAGGAACTCATGAGCTCCACTCTAAGATTAGGCCAAAGCTTTAACAAATAATATGACAGTGTGTGATGTAAATCAGTCAAGAATCTACATACTAGGTTTTACAGTCATAAAATCACAAAGCTTTATAGCAATAAATGGCTTCAAGAATCACTCATTCAGTATCTCATTCTGACTGTTGAGAAAATTAGACACATAGAATTTTATTGTATTTCTTGAGATTGACGAACAGGACGGCAACTATGGCCCTTGAGTTCCAGATTCAAACTATCTTTCACTACACCACACTGGCTATACAATTGGCACATTCATATTTCTTTTCATGATAATGATTAATATTTTAAAAATATTTTGACGACAAAACAATTGCATTTGAATGTAGTAGACAAATCACAAGTCAAACAATATGTGGAAGCAGAGGGTATGTCATAGGGCTTGGAGAAAGACCATGGAATACAGGCTGTAGCTCAGCAAGTTCAGTTCTGAGAATGACCACAGTTCAAAATAAGAAAGTAATCGACTTCTTAAATTTGTAACGTATGTTAAATGACTAGTGTCCAGGCACGTTCTTTCTGCATGCAGCATTTTGGAATCTCATAAATATTAAATATAATGTATTTCATGCTGAGATGAGAGATGACAAACTCCCACTTAAGCAGCAAACTTCAAACATGTGTTCAACACCATGTTAGGTATGTATGTGAGTGGGATGGCGCTTTCCTAACAGAATGCCATTGACTGGGGGCCAAAACAACACAATTTAGTTTTTCTTACAATTCTGGCTATATGAAGTCTGTTGAAAGGTGCCAGAAGATTCGGTTTCTGCTAACACCTCCTTTTCTGACTTGCTAAGCTACCTGCTTTTTAGATCCTTCCAAGCCCTTTCCTTCTGTGCACAGAGATAGTAGTGAGAGAAATCTCTGCTGTCTCTCTCACAAGGACACTGGTTCTCTCTGACTAGGGCTCTGTGATTGAAGCCTCACTTAACCTCAATGATCACCGTAGACCCTACCTCTAAATATGTCAGATGAAGGTTAGGGATTCAACATAGAAACTGTAACAGGATGGGGATATAAAGACACAGAAATCATGATTGTCACGTCTGTATTGCTCCCTTGCTGGGACTCAAACAGCCACAAACACTTCAGTATCACATGAATGTTTACTTCTGTCTCATGTCCACAGTTACCTGAGGCAGGTGTGCTTCATACATTCCTTTCTGGGCCAGGACCAGGACTGCGGTAAGGTGAGATAGACAGCCAGAAGACATGAGCTGAAAAGGAGCTCAGTCTTAATGTAGTACAGGTGCCATGGCAGTGGGAGTGTGACCATCAGAGCTCAGCCATGGGCATCTCTGTTGCCATCTATACCTTGTCTGCAATCTCAGCTGAGAGACATCAGCCCCTTGAAAAATGTCCTTAGGGCAGAGGTCAGAGCTGCCAGAGATGGATGCAAAGACCAGGTGTTCCTTGAAGTTTCTATAAGAATTAACATTGCCATTTAAAAAATAATTAAACTTATTGGTACAATTTAGGTATATATAGTGATCTCATTCGTCATAGGGAATTTGTATCTGTACATAATGTGCTTTGAGTTGTGTTTTATTTTTCCTTCCATTCCACGCCCCTCTTTCAACCCATCTTTTTCTCCTTCACAAAGCTCTATTTCTATTTTATCCTTCTTTTCTTACTTTTTCTTTCTTTCATTTCAGCTTCCACGTTTCCTAGTTTCCTTTTCCTTCTGAGCAATTTCTTCCCATTTCCCATATTTCTTGTATAACTTGGTTCTTATTTACACATTCAATTTCTCACACCAGAGAGGCAATGAGCTAATTCCACACGTATGTCTGATTTATTTTAGTTAAGAGTGTGGTCTCAAGGTGCATCCATTTTAGCTGTAAATGTCTAAAGTCCATCCTTCTTGATGGTCAGCTAGTACTCCATTATATAAAACCACACCCTTTTTCATCCATTTATCGATTGATGGACATACGGCTTGTTTTCAAAATTTGGCTATTATGAACTATGCCATTGTACACCTGGACTGCATATATTGTTGTGGTATTTGTACATGCCTGACTGGTCAAAGAAAGATCCTGCTAGATATGGGAACAAATGTGCAACACACTCAGCCAGACCCAAGACAGATGGGCTCCTCCTTGGAGAAAGCCCTTCAGTTACCCAATCGCAGCACCCTAAAGCATTTATTATCCTTGCAGCGCTGTGTCTTACTGCGCTAGGGTGGATTTCCGTTCTCTGTGGTGAAGCTGGACTTAGCTGGGCCTCATTAAGAGCAGGCACCATCATGCAAAGTCTCTCACTATGGGCTGCCATTATTTAGAAAGATAGTCTGAGCTTTGTGAAATAAAGCACGGGCCCTCCAAGTAAAAGTACTCTAGAAGACTCCAAGTGTATGGGCCACGGGATGTGGGCTGCAGCCCATCGCACTGTGTCCAACTGGCCAAAGTGAGTCGCATGACCAAACCTGAGCCAGGTAATTAGGCCACTGGGCAGGGGCTCACTGGGAAGGACCCATGTGGCAATATGCCACACATGGCCCTGTGGTCTTCAGTGCTTTACAGCTATGCCACTTGTCAACTACACTTGCTGCCAACACTCCAAAAGTCTCATCTCATTTTGGTACCAAACTTAGGTTTGAACTTTATCTTAGTTTGCTTGTGTTTCTATGACAAAATATTTGAGGCTGAGTCATTCATAAAGAGCACATATGTAGTTTATAGTTCTGGAGGCTGAGAAATCCGTAGTCAAGGTGTGGGCAGGTTTGTTTTCTGGGGAGAGTCCTGGTATCTGGTTCCAGGATATTTCTCTGAGTTCTGTGTCCTCATGGGCTGGAATGGACAGGGCAAAAGAGGAGGTAAGTTGTGCTGAGCATACCACCCAAGCATGTCCAGCCCATGGCTCACAGTTCTTTTTCAAAGTTATACTAGAATATTAAAAAATAAAACTTTGTTATTTGTACACATTAACTATATTATATATTTTGTGCATGGCCCAGGACAATTGCTTTTCGCTCAGGGTGGTGTCAGCAAGGCCACATGTAGAGCACTCCTGCTTAGACCTTTTGTAAGCAGCTAATCTTCTGATCATGCCCTTGTGGCTTGGTGACTTCTCCAAAGGCATCATCTCTTGATAGAATTGCAAGGGAGTGTAAGCATTGCCTAGTGCTGGGCACACCACTACGATTGTGCCTGCTCTTGGTGTGCAAACCTCAAAGCACTTTCAAGTGCCATCACCTAAACCAGTTACAAGAAGGTGTCTTCATCCATAGGGTACCTCACACATAGCTTCTCAAGTGTTGTTCTTTGGGCATGGCTCTTTGGATAGCAAAGGCTTAACAGAAAAGCCAGCCATGTGCACATACTTGCCACATGGAGGGATGGGGCAGTCACAGCAGAGGCTTCCATTCAATATTGTGCATGGCAATTGTGTGACCTGCTGGCGCATGGATTCAGCTCCCCATGTTCTGGGTTTGGGATCTTCTCCTTCCCGCACCGAGGGGCAGTTTTCCTGCACACTGCTCCTGGCTGCACTCTGGTGAGTTTTTGCTCTGTCTTCTCAGCCCTCAACAGTGCTCTCCGACTCACCTTCCTTTTCATGAAAAAAGGCACATGTCTGCAGATGCACACATTTCCAAACCTGTTTCCTGTCTACAAAAAGTCCAGGGATAACTGTTAATTTTGAATGGCTTTTATCCTAAATTGATTCAAGTTCTTTAAACAATCTGTGGGATTTGTATAAATCTAACTATAATATACTCCAAAAGACCAAAGCTGCACTCACCGGTCTCCTCAAGACCATCTCTTCTCTACCCAGGCTGCCTGTTGCGGAACAATGTCCTGAGAATTCTAAGAAGCCATTTAAACCAGCTGAGGCAGTCTGTAAAGCATTTATTTAATCCTTTGAGGTTTTAACAAAGGGTATTATACTTTCATCTGTGATGTTTTATCTTGTTCCTAAAGCCATGTTTTATGATGGCACCCTGGATTTTATCTTTGCCCTGAAGAGCCTGAAAATAAAAGTGTTATTTTCCCACCCATAAAGTCCTGGGTTGGAAGTAACCTGTAAAAATCCTGCCTGGAAGTCTACCAATTCTATCTTTAGGCCACCTGTCTTTTGCTGGGCCTTATCATAGAAGTCAGTGGGCATGGCCAACTTTCTACGTGAACGTGGGCACAAGCTTTTTGAGCACGTTTTCTGTTTTCCAGTTTATCAAAGGCAACAAACCTATTTTCTGGCCTTTCTACAGACTTCTGCCCTACTATGCCTGCCACTTCTCAGGGCTGTTAAGCAGCTTCTAAAAGTCTTCCCTTGCCATGTCCCAAGTCAACAATGCATATCGTATGGATTTCTTTCTTCCTTAGTACTCTGCTTCTGGCACCAATTTGTGTATTAGTTTTATAGTATTGCAAAAAATGACCTAAACTTGGTTACTTAAAATATAGTTCTTTAGTTTATTTTATGACTTTGGGTGTAGGTCTTTTGTTTCACTTGGTGTAACTGAGATTGCCAAAGCATCTGTTTTTATGTGAGAACTCAGAAAGTGTTGGAAGATCTAACATGATGACTTCGTCTTTCAGTAGTTTGATCGTGTGTGTCTATGACTATATTTTTTTCTCTCTGTAATGACTGCTTACTATGGGGTGTGTTCTAAGTGGGTACGTTCCAACACACAAATAGAGTTTCATTTGTGTGACAGTTGTTAAGGTCTCATTGATCAAATAAAGTCAGTAGACCTGAGCCATTATACAGGAGTATTGAGCATATGGATGAGTGATTTACGGTAGCTACTAATAAATAACATAGGTGTGAAGAGGAAAAGGTATAAATATTTATCAATCATTAATCTTATTTACCGCCATTTGAAACTCCTTGGCATTTTTTCTAAGTTCTTTGTGCACATGAATTCTGACCATTTTACTGCCTGTTATTGTTTTTACTGGAACAGAGCTGTCAAACAAAAACAAAACAAGATAATAACAAGTCATGCTAGAAGTGAGAATTCTTTTAATTCTCCCTTCTCCTCTCTTATATAAATACAGCCAAATCTATCCTTTTCTAACTATTACTGATGAAAAGAAAATAAATGAAGTGAAGTGCCAGTCATTGCATTGTATGTCAGAGAAAGATTTGAGGCTGGATTAAAAATTAACCACAACAAAGTTTGTAGAAGAGCATTTATTTTAAAAATAATTGAATTGCCTTTGTGCTGGACATCGCTGGTGGTCCTCCTTATTCTCCGCAGACCCCATGGCTGTGGTTACAGTTGCAGTGCTCATTTCTTTCTTTTTATCTCAGTCTTAATGTCTCTCTGGCTGGCGGGGTCCCACCTCCAGTGTTTCCTGTGCATCTCACCAGTCTTTTCTCTGTGCTTTCTCAGAAATGCTCAATTTCAGCACTGGACAGAAAAGCACTCCTGAAAACTGTTGGAGATATACACTCACTGAGACCACACTTAATTAAACAATGAGAACTGAGCATTAGGAGTTGAGTTCTGAAAGGGATCCTGTATGTTTTCAGAGTACCCAGTAGTGATTTACCCCTACAGAGACAAAACAAGAAGCCCTTGCTTGTGCAGTCTTCCTGCCCTGTCTCAGTCCATCCCTTCACTCTTGTATTTTGTGTTGACCTTCCAGTTAAATGAAGTTTTATTACATCTTTGTCTGAACCTCTCTTCTCATTAAGATGCTTATCTTCCACAAATTCATAAATGAACCAATTGTGAAATGCTTTTTAGAAGTCAACTGAAATCTAGTTTTTAAAATAATTCCATCTTGATATATGCTGTTATCAATTTGATCATTACCACCACCATTATCTTCACCATTCTTATGCACAGTAAGTAAGTGAATGAACTATATAAATATAGTTAAAGGCCATATTTAAAGGGTTTCAATTAAGATTTGAAAGCTTATAAAATATCCTTTATTTGTAAGAAATAAATGGAATAGGGATATGAGATCAACATTAGAGTCTGGTTGGGAGAAATTAGCAAAATGGGTTTATTGGTTATATAGAGACCATTTGTCCAATTAATATTTTTATCTACTGATGATGCATATTTATTGATTGATGCTTATCTATTTTATCTAGTACAGGCCTAGCATTGCCCATGAAAATAGGGTACTTATAAAACAATGCTTACTTTCAGTAACTAAAACTCATTTATCAGTGTAATATCTAAAATTTATTTATCGCAGTAAAATTGAACTTCTAGGATGGTGATGGTAAATCACATGTTGCAGAATTTTCTCCTTTTATGTTGTGTTTTTCACATAATTTACTTAAATATTCTTAAATAACTATGAAGATTTGAGACCTTTATAGTCTTTGTTTTTTATGGGATATTAAAGCAGAACTAGTCTTACAATTAAAATTCCATCTCTCCATGGCCTACTAATTAATTTTAGAAATATGTTCATATTATTTGTCTATTATAAGCTCATAAACTTCATTGAGGTCACCCTCCAACATCATACAGTTTCAGAACCAAACGAAAATTACTATGGTATAAACACTGAAGCTTGACCAATATAGTTAAAATTAACCCTTGTGCCACAATTTAAAATTAGAAGTCCCAAGAACAATTTGTTAATGGTTCAATGCTACATTTCCTTTGAACTCCTCAAGTATTTTCTCATGGTCTATAACTAGTTGAACACAGATACAGTTTCATTCCCCTTAACGTGTGAGTCATATCAGAATTTCATCAAGTAAGTGAAAGGGAAAAATGTCATCACACTTCTAACATTCGCTGTCAATATTTCACACCTGTATGGAAAGCAGATAGATGTCTAGGCAGCAGCTTGATAACATTCCAGACTGCAACCCCTAATTAACTCGCCCTCTGAATTCTCAGCAAGACACCACTGCTACCCATGCAGCCTGTTAGCGGGGAGCCTGACAACAAAATGCATGTTTAAAATACCAAGTGTGCATGTGTGTGTGTGTGGGGGGGTGGTACATGATTTGGCACAAATACTATCACCTACTCGGGCAGGGGGAATATGCTTTTCTTCTCATTATTAATGATCTGTTAGTTATATACTTATATACTTAGAGCTTCATCCCAATAAATTATACTATCAGCCCGAGGAATTATAGTGCAAGTACATTTGCATATAAGCAATTTGCCCAATTATTGATTTATCTATTGATAATGTATATCTATCTCTTGATGAGCCTTGTATTTTATGGAAAAAATGGAAGAGTTCTAAAAGATATTTAGATACTCTCAGTATCTGAAGCATTTTAATCACAATAAACTCATTTTTTAAAACAAACTCTAGAAATATGAAAAAAATTTGATGTACTGTACTGGGAAAAATAATTAAATTGGATGCAACTCCAGCAATATTTAAGTGTTCTCAATATTCAGAGTCTGACACAATCCATGAAATTTTCTCTTCTACGAAGCAGAGTTTATAGCACTAGGCTAACGGGCACATTTGAGATTGGGAAAAGAGGGAACTCGTGTCATTTCATAATTGAATAATTCAAGTAATTGGGAATTGAGTGTGCCTCCTTTGTAAATGAATGAGGAGGCTTCACTACGTATACAGAGTGCGAAAGAGGTGGTCATTAAAGTTTTATGAGGCTGATGATTTCAAACAACTTAGAATGATAAGAATCATTTACTGGAGACTGTGAACATCATGTAAGTTATTTTGCAGGTTTTTCATCCAAAGTGACTGGGATTCTCCTTTTAAAATGTTGCCTCCAATAGTTCTCTTTTATTAATAAATTGATTAAGGAAAAAGTAGCAGCCTCTATTATATTAAGTAAATGTTTCTGGGTGTTAGACATTCAGTCATTATATACAAAGTGTTCTCATAGCAAAACGTTGTACTAGTATATTTCAACATGATCAGAATTACTACTCTACAGGCAAGTAGCAAAGAGTGATTTTGTGAAGGCTTTCTGAGAAGAGGACAGTGTAATTTGATATATTTCACAAGAAATGGCAGAAGCTAAAATTGTATTTTCTCTTCCCTTTTTCTTTTTCCCTGTCTTTCTCCCCCTTCTTTTCCTTTCTTTAGTCATTTTATTGCTTTCACTTGTAATCTTTATAACAACCACAACAAATAGCAGAAGTAGTGGCAACTACAACAATGATTACTATTACCACCATTATTTTAGTGTCCTGGATTCAGGAAGAGAAAAATTTCATTTGATTACATGCTCAAAGACAAAAATTGCTGAATTTTGGGCAGAGATCTTCATGAAACTATAATACTGTGCTGGAGAAATGAATTAGTAATTTACTTTTAATCTGTGATTTTGGAATTAAATTCCAAGAAGTATTTTTCTTGTTTTTCAAGTTTGATCATGAGCTCATTTCTCGCCTGTGTGCTGGGATTTCCTCTTAAGACAATTCTGTCCCAGTTTGATCGTATACACAGATACATTTTTAAAATACACTGGTTTACAGTGGGCATGCCTGGACTACCTCTTGGATCCTTGCACATTTCTTGTTCTTTTTTTAGTTGGTGTATCATGTACGCTCCATGGGCCCAGCGCATTTCACATAGCCTATATTTTACTATTTCTTTCCACAGAGCATCTGCCATTTGCACATTGAAAAGACTTGTCACCAATTCAAAGATGCCTTCTATGAACACGTTCAATTAAAGACCATGATTCAGTTAGTGATATTTAGGAACACTGAATCTATTTTTATGGGCAAAATAATATTTTACTGTGACTAGGTCTGTGTATGAGTCTGGAATTTAAAAGCATTATACTTCATTGAGTTTTGCTCCTTTTCAGAGCAGGAATGACTGCCTTTTTGCAGAAAGCTACATTCAGTTCTAAGTCTTGTGCCTTTAAATGGCATTGTACCCATGCTAGGGTTTCTGAGCCAATGCGGTTCTTTTTTTCCGCTAACCTCTTCAGGTCATAGTGGTGGTTTGAAGTCTAAGCAGCAATTCTGTTCAAAGAGTAGCTCACAGCAGGGTGTGTGCAATAAGGGTGCTAGGATTCCGGTATTCACATATATTCTACTTTAGATTTTAGAAAATTTGGTTCTGAGGCCACTACAAAGGCAACACCCTTAAAACACGTCATTCTCCCCATCTGCCTGTACCAAAAGCCCTAGATAATGACACTGGAGATGTAGTCCTAGACTTTTCAGTGCACAGACACTATTTTAAAAAAGTACGCAATGGGGTCCTGGATTCTTAAGGTCCTCTTTGCTCAGGTGTTCTTTCCATCCCCCTTGAGAAAGGGTGCCACGGTCACCTTCAGGAGAGCTGGGAATCGTGTGCCTGCCCCCAACCAGAGGTCTTTTCTATATGGGCATCTTTCATGTGAAGGACAGAATATGACAGGAGTTGAATTTCATACAGAGAAGTTAAGAACATGGATTATGGATTCTGATTGCATGGACTTGTATCCTGGTTCTGTCATTTACTAGCTGCAGGAATTTAGACCAATTCTTTATGATCTCTGTACCTCAGTTTCTACATCTTTAATAGAACTTTAGAAGTGTTCTGAGAACTGGTGTATATAATGTGCACACCAATGCACACATGGCAGTCAGTGCTGCGCATGTATAACTTCTGTCATTCTCATCGACTGAATACATACTCACTTTCATTTATTAGGGTTTCAGATGCTAGAAGTTGTATTGCTATATGTGTATTGGTTCCTAAAAATCTGATTATGTGCTACTGAAAAGGGATAGGAGGAATTATTGGTTCAAATCACATTTACTACACATCTACAAGCTGATCACATATTGACATAAACTATAAATATAAAAAAAGAAATCTTGACTGTAAATTCATTAATTTAGAACAATACACTCAGTGTGTACAGGACAGCTATGGCATTTCAAGAGGACCCTCCCTACAAATTGTTCTCAGGAAACTCACAGAAAAGAAAGGAGACCTAAGATTAAAAAAGCCACACTTACCTGAAACGAGAAATTATAAGTGTCTTCAAAAATGAGTTTCTTTTCTGGTGGATTTGCAAAGGAGCGGGTAGAGAGAGGAAGGGATTTATTAACTCTAGCTGTAGTACGGTGTGTCTTGGGAAAAAATAGCATTTAAGACAATCCATGCAGCTGTGTATAATTTAGACATAGAGAAAACCAGAATTCCAGTGACATGGAGCCCTCATAGGGCTGTGCCTAGAGACTGCATGGTGTACTTGAAACATTAGCTCCATTTGTTGGTGCCAAGAGTCTCTGAAAGGAAGTTTAATGTGAAGGCTTGAATTAAACCCAGAGAGGCCTGACTTTGTTTTGTTTTGATTTCACCAGTATTTAGATGCTATAGTACTTTTCAAGCAACCAAGTGTAATGTGAGGTACAGTTATGAAAATGACCATCTAGGGCTGGCAAGATAGCTCAGTGGACTAAGCACCTGCTCAGGCAAGTGCAGGGACTGGGGTTTGATCTCCAGCACCATAGGCCACTTCCCTCTCCTTCTGTCTGGAGCGGGCTGAGCTGGGTGCTAAGCCAGGCACTAAACTGGGGGCTGAGTCTGGCGCTGAGTCCAGGCATGATGGCACATGTCTGTAATCTCAGCACTGGGGAGGCTGAAAACAAGAGCATCACGATGAGTCCGAGCTTTGTAGTGAGACCCTGTACTAACATATACAAAATCAAAGAAAAGAAAATGACCATCTTTTCGTTCCAAAATCTATGATTAGGAGTCATGATCAAAGATGCACGTAATTCTTTCTCAGATGATTCCCATCCAGGACCTGTTCTGGAGGAGCAGTTCAGTCTACCCCGGACGCCCGTACAAGGGTGTTAGCAGCCTTTCCTTCACCTTGGTTCCTCACTCTTGCCATTTGGGTTGGCTGTGTTCCTGAAGCCCTCAAGGATCACTGTCTCTTTCAACCCAAATGTCATGTCTGGGCCCACTTTTTTCTTGACTCTGCTTGTATTCTTGACCCTAATCCCTGGTGGGTGGCCTGCTGCTCTTGGACTGTGTCAACAGCACAGCGAGCTCACAGTTTGGATTGATGTTCCCATGTCCAACCTGTCATACAGACCAACGTTTTTCATAAACCTTTGCCATTCTTTTCAATTTTTAAGGAAATTTTCTAGGATTTCTCTGGAGAAATCATTCCAACATCATAGAAAAAATCGAGAGAGGGCAATCTCAAATGATAAATCTGGTAGACCTTTTTTGAAGAAAACTGTCTAGCAGAACTGACCTGGGACATGCCAAAGTCTGTAGAGCAGGGAAAAACAGACATGGGGAAAGAGAGAGCTGACCTCAGAGATGCCAAAGAGGAAGAGTGCCAGGAAGGTTAAAGAGAAAGGAAAAGGAGACAATGGGTGTAAGTTTTGAGCTGAAGTAGCAAAAGGAAAACATTTGTGATTGCTAGAATAATGAAAATAGGCCATGGATTCCTCAGTGAATTCTGCGAATTTTAGAGATAGGAGGATAAGCAGAAGAAGAGACAGGCCAAGGGAGGAGCAGAGGAGAGGGAAAGACAGAGACACATGGAAGAAGGGAGAGAGGGGGAGTGCGAGGAAGGAAGGAGAAAGAGACAAATATGAAACTGAGTAAAATCTTGGAGGAGAACCAAGAAGGCCCTCCTATGGCTTTGCTAAGCTAGTTGCTGTAGGGTGATGGGATCATGGCAGGCTGGGAAACCGCCCGAGTCCAAGCCCAGTGGTACACATCACAGTTGGGAAGGAGGCTTCGTGCTCAGGAGCTGTGATGTGGAATGTGGAATTCCAGCATCCACAGGTGAACAAGGCACCCGCTAGTTCACAGGACACAGCTTTCGCAGAAGCACCACATACAAGCAACACAAAACAAATAAAAGCTGTACTTCTACAATAGAAGTAGTCCAACATGGCCAACCTGCCACCAGGTAGCTGTCAGCCTCTGGAATGGTATCACACAGTAGACTCAGTGCCAGTCTTTGTTGGTCCTGTGAGGTGCCCAGCATTTGCGAAATGCTGCAGTGTTACACTGCCTTAAATTCTACAGTGGAAGCCTTGTTTCCAAATCTATGGTGTTCTCAGAGTAACCATCCATTCTCATTTTAAATCAGGAATATGAGGTAAACTTACGAATCCTTTCATGACATTTAACTACTTAGTGCCCATCATCACAATCAATTATAAAAAGTTATGTTTAATTACAGAGAAAAAGTAATATTCCAGTCAAAAAACAGATCATAGCAGTGTATGTTATAATCTCCTGCTTGACACTCTATCAAGGAAGAAGATGTGGGAAATTTCTCTTAGCTGAAACTAATTGTGGGCCTTTTAAACATGTCAAATACAGTCTTGAGTATTCATATTTATGTGGATTACGTACTATGAAACTAAGAGAGCTGTACTACAGTAGTAACAATTGGATCCTGACAGTGTGTTGGCCAAGTGATCTTCTGTGTGTGGTTTTGAGGATCTGTGTTGATGCAGTGGATTGTCTAAGAAATACCATGGCTTATATAAGATTTGCAACAGCATACATAGCTTTACATATTACAAATGCACAGGGACGTGATGATTTCCTAAGCACTGCTGGTTTCTAATTATGTGGCATGAATCGAAGGAGAGATACAGTATAAATGCTGGTCTTCAAAACCACTTATACTGGTAAAATTTTCTAAAATAAAAACTCACCAAACACTCTCTCTATTCTTTCAGATATCAGCTCAATTAAACTGCAAATTATCTAGACCTTAAAGGAAGGTAGATAGAATTGTCTTGTCTTTATGTATATTCAAAGTAAAAAGGAACATACAAAGGACAGGGACTGAGAACTCTCCTAAGGAGCTCCTGAGAATTGGAGCCATTAGAAGGCGTAGTGCCCTCCCGAGAACACTTCCTGATACCACCTTGTCCCTTCTGCAGCTGAATCTTTTGGAAAATGTTTTTAGTGAAGAACGCTCCTCCTCAGCCCCTTTCCCATGCTGCGTTCTGGTGAAGTTTGCTGAAGTTGGAGCGGGAAATGACTGTAATTAAGTCACGTATCTTGGAAAAGACAACACAAGAAAATTAGAAGTGGCCTCACGCAAGAGAATATTTAAATCATCACCTCCTGGAGAGTTTCAGGGAGTTCTGGAGAAGGATTAGCACGGGGCCCCACCAGGATGCGTGCACCGCTCTGTCTTCAGTCCACTGCCCCTGTCTTCTGTCCTACAGTAAATGTCTTTCTGAGGTGACATCTTTAAACAAACACTCAAAGGCTACTTAGAACTGACAATGTCCACAGATGTCAAAGCCAGATAGATTCCAAAGAACCCTTCACTTTAAGCTGCCTTGAGGCAAGTGTGAATTTTACTGACACGTGTTCACAACGATATTTCTATCAGCCCAACTTGTTTATTTAAATTATCTTTAATGGCAAGCAGAAACTATTTTTCCCTTTTATTTCCAGTGTCTCTGACTTTAAAAAGTGAGTGAAAGTTCCTGCACAAAATGTTACGTAATCTCCTCACGAAGTTCCACTGCAGTAGCAGTAAAAACAGTAACAACAAGCAGAACAACAATGCTTCACTAAAGCATGCCAATGTTGCTTAACAGACTGTGCAAGGTATTGACCTCACATGGTCTTTCGGATACACATCTACCTCTGACGGACAAAGGTATTTAAATAGAAAAGGACTATGCAATGGGATAATTTTGAAAATCATGTATTTCTCATGACCAACTGGATGGCATAATAATCTAACATATTTTAAAATGTAGATTACTTAATTTAGATTCTGAGACAAACAATTGGATGACAATGATGATCATGACAATATAATGTGCTAACCACTGTATGTCAGGTTCTGTGGCAAATGCTTGATACAGACTGACCAATTGCAGCATTTTAGAGTTAGTGTTATGCTCAGTTCATGAATGAAGAACCTGAAAGTGATGGAAGTTTCCGAGGGCCTTTGGTAGAGCTGAGAGTCTTACTAGGTGGTCCATCAACAGCGTCTGCACATTTATCGATTGCCTTCTGCTACTAGATTTAAAAATATGATTATTTTAAGTCTTCTTTGGTCTCTCTGAGTATAATCTGCTTATAATGTAGTGATTTTGAAAAGTAGAAAAAGAGGAAGATTGTCTAATAACTCAGAAAAAATAGAAAATGTTGAAGTCTTATACAAAGACTACAGTATGGGGGCCTGCCCGGTAGCTCAGTTCTTTAAGTGGCTGCTTCAACAAAGCAGTCAGGCTCAGGTTGCTTGGGTTCGATCCCCACAACACAATACAGCCAGTCATGCCTTGAAGGCATTCCGAGCAAAAAAAAAAAAAAAAAAAGACTACAGTCCTTCTCTTAAGCCAGGTGAATTTTGGTCACTGATTGAATCCACTAATCCTCCCTTTTGAAAGGGAAGTGACACTCTCATAGAGTCAAGCCGTCGAGAACATCAGCCTAGCTGGTCCTCACTCTCAAACCCCCTCTATCAAAAGGAAACACAGAAAAAGTGAGGGCACCACACGCTCTTCCACCTACTGCTTTCAGCTACACCACACAGTAACCCATCTTCTTGTCCATTTTGAGCAAAGCCTAACTGGCAAACATGCCACTCAAGAAATGAGAACATTGTTTCTCTGACCAAATGAGCTTGTATCTTTGAGCAGGGTAATAGTGGCTAACAGACTCACTGAAAGTTGGTGGGCAAACTATATATAGTAACTAAACCTTAATGTCTTCTAGGAGTTTGACAGAAGGAAGTAAAGGGAGCATTTTTAGCTGTTCTGTCATGATATAGTTTGTACATTCTACTCTGAAATAGGATGCTGCTAAGTCACAACATTTCTCAGATTGAGCTCAGAAATACAGTCCTCTTGACTCAACCTTCCAAAGCACTGGGATTACAGGTGCTACCATGCTTGACTTGTGTCAAAACTTTTACATTTCCAAGCATATATTTAATAGTCCATTTGACTGCCAGGCTGAAAATTAGCCTTGATTTTGAGAAAACCAAGGAATCCATACCTCCTAGAGAGGTCTCCCTGCCAGCATTCACAATGAAGGTAAGACTTAAACTCATCCATTTGACTCTCATGAGACACTTTCTAGATCTGAACCAGGTTTTGGTACCTGGAGTAATACAGAAGTGGATTAATTTAAAAGTCAGACTTTCCTTGCATAAACATTTCGAAGTTATTGTGGGAAAGGAAAGTTCCAAGTCTAACTTCAAATTATTTATATATTAAGCAAGTGAGTATGCAATCTATAATGTAGATCAGAAAACTGTGCACATTGCTCTTTTATAAAGTACAATTTTGAATGGAAATGTTTTTTCTATGCCTAGGAAAATGCATTGTGATAAATATGTATGAAGAATCATTAATTTCTTGAGTGAAATGTATTCACTGATCAGGATTTTGTTTACTGCCATTCTATATTTTTGTAGAAATTGATTTATTCTGGCCTATATAATTTTTAAGTGTTGCCTCACAGGGCTCCAAATTCTTCATTCCTAAAAACTTCATGTGTTGGTATGTTCCTTCCACAAAAACACAAGCACCTTGTTAAAAAACTTATGTGCCAAATATGAAAAGATAGGCTGTTTTGGAACAATTTTATATCACATTGGATTGCAAAACAAATGAGTCCTTGTATGAAGGTGCATTGGTGATTTCTGGATATGAATGACATTGAAAGGAAAGCTTTTGTGGAAAAGTCAGACCCAGTGAATTCTACAGCTGGGAGTACAGCTTATTTCAGTGTTAATAGCACTTGTGTGTTCACACTGTGGGAGCAACAGACTGCTGCTTATTTGTTGCCTTCAGTACAGAATCTCCTGTACCAATAAATTTTGACATGCTTTTTACTGTGTCTAGCTTGACATTTTTTTTTAAATGGCTACTCTTTTGTTGTCCTCTAAAGCAGCACATAGCTGTTTTCTGACACAAGTGAACACAATTTATATCACTAAAACTCAGTGTTGATAAACTTTCCTCTAAAACAAGAACCACCAAACTCCAGTACATTTTGATATTTGGTTGCGTCACGTTTTGTGTTTGCCTTCTAAACAGAAGTAATGGGTACAAATGGTGGTATCTGAAGTCTGTAATCTGCCAAAGCAGCTGTGTGGTTCCTTAGTTTATAGTGTACAAAAATTCATGGGCCTAGGGGGGGATTCTGCTATTAGATGTCTTTTCTTGCCATCTTTACTTATATTGGAAACGTCTAAGAACTATATCTTGGGATAGCTTTATACCTTACTAAAGAAAGTGCTAGAGGACCATATGGTACTTTGAAGTAGTCTGCTATATTTTTTTAGATAGAAAATTTCTTGGCTATGAAGAGGAAATTAGTTTTGATTGGTCAGTACTTGCTGTGAGCTTAAGATTCTGACTGTTATTTTTACACATACTCTTTTATTCTAAGAGGTTTAAATTGTTTTATGGTCAATCTCTATTTTATCAAAATTTACTCAGAATAAATGTCAGATTTCTTAGAGAGGATAAACAACACCTCACACCACATTCTGGCACAGTAATTTGAATACAGTTAAGTTTTGTTTTCCTTTGAGTTTCAGGGGATCAAACCCAGGGCCTCATGCCTTGTAGGCAATTGCCTTATTACTGAGTTTCAGGTTAGTGATTCTTGAGAAATTATAGCAAGACATTTTTCTATAAGTGTACTTATTCTCTTTGAATTTTAGCATTTACAGATTCTTGTAAGCAATTTGTAGGAATGTATTGGGAGCTTTGCAATATGAGATCAACTATTACATAGAGTACAGGATCACATTTGTGGAATAGCTAATCACTGTTTTCTGATTTGCCCAAATTTTGTCATTTTTATCATCTTGTAAATACCTTCCAGAGAGAAAGAAAATAAATACAGTGGAGCATAAATTACTTATTTTTATTAACCTTTAATTATTTGGAGGATATTTGGTATACAAATCCAGAAACTGAAATGTGAGAATAATCCCCAGGTTTTAATTTGTACCAGGATTATGTTGATATTGTGGGAATAGTGTAAAAAGGTTTACATGTTTGTATGTGTGTAACAAAAATAGTGCTACACAAATCTAAACAGGAAAAATATTGAAGCATGGAGAGGTGTTTTTAAAAGTTAACATGTCAAGTTTGATCAAGAGCTTAGTAATAGAAATAAGCCATCAATATTCACTGTTACGAAAGATAACAGATCAAAGAGATAGAGTTTATTGGTAAAACTATAAAACATGCATTATGACAGCGAGTGATTTTCACTTGAGTTTCTTATTGGGTTAGCCTGGCCTCAGTGCTGTGATTGTGGACACATAGATAAGATTCTTAAGGGGAGCCTGTAGAGGCCACGCGGCTCCCTCCAGCCCATCACAATTTCTTGGTGGCTCATTAAGGCTATGCTGGGTCAACTTCTTAAAAATCACTTTTTTGTTAATCATTGAGAAGAATTTGCTCTTCCAAATGAATTGGTATGTTTATTTTAAATCTCTGTATATCTCATGCTTATACAAATTCTTCAATGATAGCTATAAAAGAAGACTTCAAAATATCTTAATATTACTGTTTGCCCCTGTGTCAGGTGACTTATTTTTACAAGAACGTGTGCTGGATTTTTTAGGACTTGCGTCTTGCCTTTTCAACTTCTAATAATAATTTCAGTGTGACATTTGGCTCTCAAAAAATATATTGAACTAGCAATTTTAAGTTGGTCAACATATCCATAAACACTTGTTATTCATTCTGGGCAAAAGCGGAAAGCACAATCTTGAGCTTCAGAATGGATGAAATGGTATTTATACTTGATACAAAGCTGACAAATCTTCTGAAGTGTTCAGACCCAAATGTGTTCTTTCATTTAATTGGTTACCCATAGAATGCATTTGAAGAGTAAGGGTGTATGCCTAAGGCATGCACTAACTGTATTTTTTCCCGCACAATATTCTTATGTGTACAAGAATTAAAGATTATAAAATAAAAAAATTTAGAGCAATTGTAGACAACAATAATGTACTGTTTGTTTAACAAAAATCAAGGCCAGGGGCCGACCAAATAGCTCAGTGGATTAAAGTGCCTGCAAGCAGACCCAGGGGATGGGGGTTTGATCCCTGGGCCTGCCAGTCCAGCCCCACCCCTGGGGTGCACTGAGATGGCAATTGAGACTGGGAATGGTAGCATGAGCTGATAATCTCAGCACTTGGGAGGCTGTATTTAGGAGAATTGCTATGAGTCTGATCTAATAGTGAGACCCTGAATACCCTGTAGACCCTTCCCCCCCCAAAAAAAAAAAAATCAAGGCCAGAAGGCGGGATTGTTATTGTTTTTAACACAAAGAAATGATAATTGCTCAAGGAAATAGATATACCATGACTTAAATGTATAATGTACATGTGTCCCAGAAAATCACATGGTACCATACAGTCATGTGTGATTCTATAGGTTAACTAAAAAGTCTAAAAAATTATTTAGAAATAAAATGAAAGAAGGCATATTTCATTTGTCTTAAGCCAAATCTGCTCATAGCAATGGTTTAGTATGGTAAGCCCACAGCTCTTAAGATCCACATTCATCAGGCCAAGTACTTAATCTTTTCATCTTATCTTTCATATATTTATTTACATATACAAAATAATCTGCCCTTTCCTAAAACATTTATTCTTCATAGGAAGACATCCTATTATACAACTTTTGGAAAATAGAATTGTTATATGGTGTTTGCTTCAGTTCCATGTCTAATTTATAAATCTCTGAAATATTTATGTTGATTAATGAATAGACCATAGGAACATTTACTAAAACATCTTCCATTGATTTTTGGCTTAAGATATTTCATATTTTGCTTTGGATGGTCTCCAGTTACAAATTCCTTTGTAAGTTTTGTTTTGTAAGACAATTTAATCATAGCATTCACCTCAGTCACAATCTGACTAAGCTCATTCTATCATATATTATGGAGAAAGCACATTGAGATGACAAATACAGCTTTTGTAAACAGATTTTTAGGGTCTCTCCCTGCAAGACATTCTACTTCTTTACAGATGTAGAAAATGATAACTGGGGAGAAATTTCTCTGGATAAGAAAACCTCACAAGTTATTGTACTTATTAACATGCATATTTTCAATTATTGTATGATATTGTAAGACAGATGACATGAGAAAGTCAATCTCACTTATAATCCCATCAGACTGAAAGGAAAGTAGGGTTACAAACACTTGCACACACCCAAATAAAGGGATAGAAATGTTTATTTTTCACTTATGCAAGTGCAGATTTATCTCGGTTTACTTGGCTCAGAGGGAAAAAAAAAAACTTGAGAGAAGGAAAAGAAAAGAAAGAAAGAGAGAGCAAAGCCTCATGGTAATTTTAGTTTGCTGATGATAGTTTTGACTGTAGAGTGGTGGCAGGGTGTGGAGTCTGAGGGTGAACAGAGTCTTGTGGTTGCCTTTACCACAGCCAGCACAGGGACAGGAACAGGAGGCAGGACGGCACCTAGCCCTGGAAGCCAGGATCCACAGCCATTAATTCATTTGACGACTATGTTTCAGAATTTGTGAGGGACAAAGGGCTTCAAAGTTCTAAGGAAATGAGGACTGAAGCTAAAAACCTTTTGCAGCTTTTCTTTTTTTTTTAAAGGTTGTTGGCATATATATATATATATATATATATATATATTTAAAAGTTGTTGGGAAAAAGTTGTTCTTTCCTACCACCATATATATATTGGTGGTAGGAAAGAATACTCTTTGCAGAGTGAGACCTGGTTGGTGAGTGACAGACACTGGCTGAAAAGAAAAGCCCACAAAGCTCACTGTGGGCTCTTTTATATTGCTTCTTCCTAGACTGCTTTTCTCCCTTCTGCTGTTTTCTTATCAACTCTACACACTTAATATGTTGTGGGGGGCTGGGGAGATAGCTTAGTAGAATAAGTGCTTGCCTGGCAAGTGCAAAGGCCTGAATTCAATACTTGGTTCTGAAAAAAAAAAATGTGTGTTAAGAATACCCTTACTCTAGAATACTCTGTGTGTATTCCCTATTATAGACATTTCTTTTCTATTGGAAAAGGGACATTTTCTAAGGCCTGAAAAGAGGGCTTGGTGTTCATGAGACTGCAATCTGCAGCCAAGGCCGTGGTACGTGTACTTGAAAGTGACCCAAGAGAGAAACGGCAAAGCTCAGTCTGTGACCTTCACCAGGTCAAGTACGAGAAAGACAGCAAATGGGCAGGCGCCTCTGGCCTGCGGTGGTTTGGTGTCTGACAAGCTGCCCGGGTAGACGGTATGAAGTGAGTGACCGTGACAACTGATAAAGCTGCTCCTTGGTGAAGGAAGGTCCTTCTAAGCTGGCACAAGAATGAATAAGGCCAATGGCCTTGCTTTAAGACAACAGAACTGTCAGTGCTGCTGTTAAAATGGAGAACTGTCATAATCCTTCAAATGGAGTGAATCGTATGGTCATAATTACCTTTGTACGTATGAGAGCATAAGACAGGGACAGTGATCTTTATAGGCAGGCTAATTAGATGACACGAACACATTGGAAACTATTAGGCTATCACCCAAATGATGCGACTCTAAATACTTGAAATAAACAAAATTGTGGAAGTCAAGGCCCCTTTGGCTGTCTCCGTAAAGAAAATAATATTATCTACATACCTAATTACTGCTTGGGTCTTTTCTAATGGCTATTGTTTTGTTTAATTTGTCTTACTGCAGTTAAAAACTTACCGTAGAGCTTTGAAAAAGTGTGTCCTGACATTGTCTATAAACCTGGTTGATTCCATGGTGGAAGTTCTAGATATCTATTGGGTGCAGCCACGCTTACAGAGCGGTACTAATCACGAAACTGTTCTTTTCCTTCTTTGTTGAGATAGAACATTCAAATTACAACATCTCATGAGGGAGTTGTGTTGCAAGACCGAGGAGGATCATGAAGATGCAGAGGCACTGAAGAATGAAAACAAGAATGAAATTATAGTGAGAAATCTGGTAATTTTTTATTATTCACGAGGGAAGGTTGAAAGTTTGGATAAGAGAAGATTCTAAGGTTTTTATAAGGGAACGGATGCAAAAGACAAAAGAAGGTCTACTTTATGTTCACAGTAGCATCAGATTTTCTTCAGATGTGCATACCCTTTTCCGTTTTCTCTTTCCAGGGTTCTATCTTGAGGATGTTTGGGGTCACTGTGTATTCTTGGGAAACTATTTGGAGGGCAGCTATCAAAAATAAAAGTCAACCATGTATCTATCTCTCTTTCTTGTATTTTTTCTCTCTTCATAAATTTAAACTATCAATATTTAATGGAACTATGCCCTTTGTGTCAGGGGAAGAGTTGTTTTTCTTCTTAAGGATAACAAGAAATCTTATGAATAAGATTTCTTACTCATCCTTAAGATGATTTTTGGAGCATGGAGTTGTGTGAACCTTATACTATTCCATTAAACATTATGACTCAATAGGGCAGAATGTATTCTACAATTTATGACTTCCTGTGAATATTAGAACAAATCTCCCAGGTCAGGATTTGGTGCTGGAGTGTGGGAATTTTCCATGCCTTTTAGCATTGAAGTCTATGACTCTTAGTGCAAGCTATCATGTCAAAATAAATGGGGGCCATTAGCTATTCATCTTGTGAAGTGTGGACAGTAGTTTGATAAATGAAAAAAGGCTTTGGATAATTTGAGTAAAATTCTCTTATAAGTAACACCTTGTGCACTCCCAAGTATTAGGAGAATATCTTTAGATAAGGAGAAAAATGTGCTTGTGAAGCCTGTTGATGAGAAAAATTTTGGCTATATTCTGGATTTAAAGCTATAATCAGGATAGATGAAAAAATATTTGTAGGTCTAGGAAGAGAGGAGGGAGAGAAAAGAAAAGAAATCCAGGATTAGTACTGCAAGCAGCTAAGTAATTAGTTCACTTCGTAGCTTTTTTATAAAAAAGCAAGATGTCTGAATCAAAGTTAAAAATATGACACAAGCTTTATAGAATGAACTTAGAGAAATTGGAGAATACGTACCCCCCCACACATTTTCTAATACAAAGACCTCAAAGTCAATTATTTGAAGGAAAAAATATAGGAAAATTCCAGAATAAGACTATTCTGTTTGTGGGAAATATTTCATTTTAAGCACTAACAGAAAATGTGTCCGAAGAATCATTATTCTAGGAAACATCTATGGAATGAATATATTTAGAGGTTCATTATAGTTTAATTTGCATAGATATTTTGGAGAATCCTAGCACTCTAAGTGCATCCCTACGATTTGCTTTACTAAAATGAAGTATGAGTAGTCCTCCTGTCCTGTGTTAACTACTGAATCCCAGGCTGCATCTGGAAGCACAATAGGCCTCCTCAGACACAGTCAGGGAGAATACTACCGTGGCATGTGTCATTTTAACCATTTTCAAAGTAAAGACAGGGCTTGAACCCCAACTTTGGGACTAGGGAGAGTGCTTGCTTCTTCTTCCTACCCAGTATGGCAATATAGGGATCGGTCAGATTCGTAATGGTGACAGAAATACATCCACCTGGCTAGAACAACTGGAAAGTACCTATGACTTAAATTCTTGTGTGTCATCTTTCTCTGTATGAAATTGCTCAACCTTTGAGAGATGGCCCTAATAGGAAACCTTTGGTCCTGAACTTCAGCTCTTGTAGGATGCTGGGTCTCCAGCCCTTTCTGTATCTTGCTTTTGTTGCTATTCTGTGAACAGTTTTTTCTCAGTCTTACACCGACATCATAGTGCGTTTCCTGGCCACAGAACCAAAGGACCCAAGCCCAACTGAGTATCGGCTGGAACGTCCTCTACTGAAAGTCACCATGCGCCTTTTCTGTTTATGAGGTGATCATCTCAGGTACTTGATGGAGTAATGGAAAGTTCACCGATGCCATGAAAATTTGAGGTATGTTCACTGAAAAGCTGTGTCTGAGTGGTGCTTTATCTAACTGGAGTATGTTGGGTTACAGTGCATCTGACAGAAACCCACAGATATGCAAGCACCTAGATCATGGAAAACCTCAAACATGTTATCGTATTTGATTCAAAACTGCAAAAAGGACAAAACTGTTTTAAGAAACTTAAAATATATGAATTAGCTATGTAAAACTACAGATCAAGTAAATTTTATTGGTAATGAATTCATCATTTGAATCTTAGTTTAAATAGTAAAAAAAAATTATCAAGGTAGAATACATCAGTAATTATGTAGTACATCAGGGACCAGAGATTCAGCTCACAAGTGTGAACTCCTGAGTTCAAGTCCTGGTACATAAAAAAGAGCAAAGGAATATTAAAAAAAAGTAGCACATTAATCTTTTATGTAATATATTCACTTGGTACTATTATATAATGAAAAATCTTATTTTATATTGATAATGGGATGTGAAATTTAAAAAATAGGAACTGTACATTTAGTGATATTTGAGTAACAGATTAATAATTATTCATCCACAGAAAGAGAGATGGCTCAGTAGAATAAGCTCTCGCTTGCCAAGAGCAAGGGTCTGAGTTCAATCCCCAGTTCTACCAAGAAAGAAAGAAAGAAAGAAAGAAAGAAAGAAAGAAAGAAAGAAAGAAAGAAAGAAAGAGAGAACCTAGAAAACCATGTTCATTTTGAAATATATCAATATTTTGCTTGCTTATATGTTTGATTTTTAGACACCATGAGAAACCCATGTGATTCTTCTCTTTATTATAGCTCAGGGCAGAAAGGATAATAAAGTATGAAGTTTAATATATAGCACTTAGTTAATAAAATAATATGGTGCTTTTTCAGGTCTAAAAGGCTACTATAAATCAATGATTATCAGCTGCACAGTCTTCAGCAACCCGAGGGTTGAGAATTAAATACTGGACTGATGTGTAGATTAAAAGATGTTATGCCAGTTTTGTTTTACGTTATGCATATGTCAGAAGTGGAGAGTCTCCATGGCAACTGTAGTTGTCTAGACATTTATAGGACATTTTATATATTCAATTCAGGGCTGGCCAGATAGTTCAGCAGACTAAAGTGCCTTCTTAGACAGGCGCAGGCACCAGAGTTCGATCCCCATGTGCCGTGCTGGCCCTGCCCCCAGGGCGCGCTGGAACTGGGACTGAGACAGCATGGTCGTGCGTGCCTGTAATCACAGCAGTTGGGAGGCTGAAAACAGGGGGATCACTACGAGTCCAATCTGTGTAGTGAGACCCTGTAGTCCCTGTACTAAAATACACAAAAAAGGAAATATATGCAATTCATATAGGAAGTACATGCAGAAACAGCAATGCTGCTAACCTTCTGGTGGGGTGTGTGTGTGTGTGTGTGTGTGTGCACGCGATCGCGCACAAGGAATCCCTGCTTTTCATTCTAAAGAGTGATACTGTTTAATAATACTAAATAATATATTATTCGGTTGAAGAAATGTTCCAAAGTGCTATAAAATAATGGTCATAGGAAGCCTTCGTAAAAGGGCGCTAAAACTCGTTACAATTTCATCTCCTGGCAAGGCCTATACCAGTGATTGCTCCTGAAAGCCATGTGGAGACCGAAGAGTCCAGAAAGGGGAGACGTGGTACGAAGCGCATGCTCTGGAGGAGGCTCTCTCAGCCTGGGGGGCTTCGGTGACAGCCAAGCAGGAGCACTGCCGGGGAGATGGTGAAGAGGAAGGTGGCAATAATGATTTTATTGCTCCCTATAGATTTTCTATTATTTTCTTTTCATTTATGTATTTGGTATAGGATCTCACTATGCAGCTTGGACTTGTAGAGATCCTCCTGTTTTCCCCCTCCCCAGTGCTGGGATGGATTACAGATGTGGGCCACTAGGCCCCAACTCTGTCGCTGACCCAGCTCACCCTGAGGGGAGGGATGGTGCAGGATGTGGGACCAGGAGTCGAACCTTGGTCCATGTGCTTGCCAAAGCAGGCGCTTAGTCTGCTGAACTGTCTCGCAGCCCCTCTGAAAGTGAAAATCTTTAAGGTGAGAGTAAACATTTGTTTAGGGGTAAAGTTAACCCTTGGCCTTTAGTCATTCTGCTCCTGGATCTTCCGTTTGAGGAAGACACTCTGGGCCTGGAGCCCTGCTGACTCCTAGCAATAGATACTGACAGAAACGAACAAACGACCTCCCTGGTCCTCCCTCTCCTCCTCTCTACCTCAATCAGTGGCTTCCATTATGAGCATTCAATTCTGTGAAAAACTCATCTCATTTTCCTCACTTCTTAGAGCTCCTTGACACTGTTTGAAAACTCTTTTGAATGCCTTACCTCATGTTTTGGTCTCTGCCCGGCCTTTGCCATGTGACGCCTTGATTTTGTTGTAGGCAGTGAGTTAGATAGAAATATTATAGGCAGTCAGACAGGGCCAGGCCCTCCAAGGAAATACCACAAAAGATGAGATATTTTGCAACACTGAGAGGGATGGATGCTCCTGCCGTGGGCCAGACCTAAAAACCAGAGATCAAACAAATGCTGACCTCCCTAAAGATTGGCATCCGAGATTGATCATCATCCTGAGGTAGCCAGAAGAATCATTACTCCGACTACTACTGGATGGCTACCTGATAAAGTCTTGTTCTACATTCATGCCTACTTGCTATGTGACTCGCTTCCCCATTTGGTCCTGGACTTAATCAATTTTACCTGAGCAATGGTGCTTGTACTTCTGTTGGGTGACCATAGTTTTGTCCCACCCTACATCCACTTAAGTGAGTTCCTGTGTCCTTTACCACCTTAGACCTGACTCATCGCATGGTTTTACTCTATTAAAGTTACTGGAACAGACAGCTTCCTGGGGAACAACCCACTCCGGCCTCCCTCATGTCCCTCTCTTGAACAGAAGCTTTCTTTCTCTCAATAAGTATATTCTGCTCATAACCTCCGTTTGTTCCTAAAGCTCATTCTTCGGTTTTAGAGAACATGAAGTCATCCAGGTCAAGTCGGGAGATCATTTTTCCCTGTGTCATTTGGAGGCTCCCAGTACCATTTGGGGGTCACCCACCCGAGACCAGTTTTTCTTCCTGTACCAATTTCACTTCTGCTTATCTGGTGCCTCTGCCACTTTTGTCTGGATGCTGTAGGAGACTTACCTACCTAGGCAGCACCAGACTGCTCATGTTCAAGCAGGGGTTGGGACACCACATCACATTGTGTTCAGCATTGCTCAAAGACGTCTCTGTGGCCTTCTCAATGAAAAGAATAGCTAAAGCACTTCAGTACTTGTGAAAATCCCTGTAAATGCGCTGGAGGATAAATGTGGTCCATTTGAAAAGACTAAGAGATTACCAGAGACACTGTGGATTGAATCACATCATAGCTGTGTGTTGAAGCAGGCTCTTCATAGGCCTATTTAATTGCAGACCAATAATATCACTCTGTAATGTTTAAACCCTAGAAGTCTGGCACATTTTAGATGAGTGCTATGCTCAAGAGAAAATATTAGAAGGAAATGAAACAAATAGCTCTAGCTAATGCCTTTCCAACAGTTTAGAAAGGCAACGTCCCTGGTAAGAACAAGAGAAAAGTACTTACCTTTGGTGGCTGTTTAAACTCAAAGGTTAGATGACTGATAAGAGCACATTGTCTGGAGGCTTTTGCAGTTCACATTCATGCTATCAAACTCTCTAAATTACACCAATATGCTGCTGATAAGAAGCCTAAATGGACCTTTCGTATCTGAATGGTAGCCAACGCATACACCATGTATGGCTCTGGGACTGTTACCTATATGACTTCATTCTGATAACTTCCAGTCAAGTGACATATTGCAGAACCTGACTCCATGTTTTCACCTCTTTTATGACAAGATGTTCTGTGTGAAGTGTTAATTTTTCAAATTAGGTTTTGCTACATAGTAGTTTGGTTTTGATAGACACCTAATCAGAAGTTAATTTCAAATAAACTAACTGTTCTGATCAGAAAGCGAACTTTACATTAAAACTCACTGTGCCTTTTCCCAATCAATCTGTTATATACTTTCAGGGTATGGCTATTGTCCTGCAACCAGAAATCCTTCACAATTTTTGTCATTAAAATGGAGTCCTGATCAATGAAATATTTGGAAACAATTGATGCCTGTTCAGAAGCCAAAAGGAGCCAATTTTTTTTCTGTTGGAAAAATTTGTGAGTTATTTACATATAATAGATTGAGAAATACACTGCTTTTTTTGCTTATGAAATGTCTATAAAAAGGGCATTTCCTTATATGATGGCCTATATATTCTATGACCTCAAAAGTCAAGCTTGGATCATTCATTAAAAAAAATCAGAGTGAATATCCAAATAAAGGGAAAAACGCAATTAACATCTCAGTCTCTATTGAATTACTTCAGAAATAAATGTTGGCTAAGAAACTAGAACAGTATTAGAAACTGCTGGTCTGCACATGCAAAACAAATAATTATTATATTAAAAATTATAGTTTTTAAAACATTTGTTTCTCATCTGGCATCGAATAAAGTTTAATTGCAAGTTGTTTTATGTCATTTTCTCTGGGGATATGTTTTCAAAAAGATATGCGGGAGGTTCCTATGTGCACACATCTCATTATTTCTCAGTAAGATTCATGTTTGTGCCACCTACTCAAGATTGGAAATGCACACTGTAACGTCTCTGATTTAGGCTTACACTGGGCTTTTATAACAATATAATTCTTATTTTGCTACATGGTTCTGTAGGCAGTTTCAAAATGATTTTCCAAATTGCCAAAAAAACAAACCACCCAACCAAAAACCCTTAATGACTCTCAACAGTTTCTTTGACATATTTAAGCAAAATATTCTGTTCCCTTCAACAAAAAGGCATAAAATTTTGGGTTTGGGTTCGAATTACATTTGGCCAGCAGCTGCTTATAAAACTGAGCAGCAGACACTGCTACAAAAACAGATTATATGTGGATTCTATTTCTTTCCTGGACAGCCTGTCTTGTAAATATTTGCTTTTAGCTTCACCATCAGAGAGGACAGAGAGTATTAGTCTGTCTTTACAATTGAGAAAAGGCTTTGGAGTGATAAGAAAATAATCATCTAGACAGTCCCACCGTACACCTTTTTTTGTTTCTTTGATTAATGTAATTATAATTATTGAAAAAAATTTTGCATGTGCTGGTAAAAGAAGCCTTTTGGTAGTTATTTTCTATGCAAAAGGAGAAATTATCTCTGATTTACGCTCACTAAGTTGCAGGTCTGTATGAAACTTAATCAAGGATACTTTAACTGGAACAGGAGTACAGGGTATCTGAAATTATGTTTAATGCCATAATTCCTGAAAAAAAGGGTTTTTGAACTGTTGACAAGGGCAGCAACACTGAATCATATTTCCTGGGATTTTCTGATTACAGTTAAAACATGTCAGTGGCTTCCTGCTGCTCATGGTGTTTGGTCCTCAGCAGAGCTTATGGGACCCGCGGAGCTGGCTGCCTCCCAGCGCTCCGTGCCGCCTGAGCCTTGGCCACACAGGCTTTCCTCCTGTCGGCCTGTTGCCCGCAGGGGCCTCCTGGTGAGCCCTCCTGCACAGGCCTCGGTGCCTTCTCCCCTGCTCTGTGCCTTCCTCCAGCCTCGGCGGAGCTGTCTCCTATCTTCCAACTCCAGCTTTAGCTCAGCGATCTTTCTTTACATCACCCTGAGTGTCTCTTGTCACACTGAGCACTGTTGTCCTTCCTTGAGAGGACAGAGGCATATTTCCTGCAGTCTTTTGAGTTCACGTGGCGGGAGCTGTGTTTCTGTTCACCATGGTAATAAACCAACAGTATGCTTGGAACTGAATAGGGATCCGGATATCTGCTAATTTTCTGAAAGACGCATTTTTCTGCCTTTGCATTTTATTCCACATTCCATTAAATCTAATCACACAGGTCTCATTTTCTAGCCAAGACTTTTCTTTCTTGCAGAAGAGACTGTGATAAGTTATAGCAGAATGTGCGCCAGCCAGTGAATTTGTCTCTGTAGGTTGTGGAGGAGCAATATATTGCTGGTGTATAATGTCCTATGACATGCTTTGTCTAGGAGAGGTGATGTTCAAAAATCAAATCTTTCTCTACACTACTCCAGTGTTCCATTTTGCATAAAATAATCATAAATAACCCCCTCTGAAGGCCATTTTCTCTCAAGGTAATTTGGCAAACAGTGGTTCTATAGCAACAACAGAAAAGCACTGTATCATTTGATGATTCTTGCTGTCACTTCTCCAGGCAGTTATATTGTGCTAAATCCTTGATGCCTCAAGGGGCAGCCAGGAACCTTTGATGATAACCTCATGCTGTGAGAATGCCCTCCAAAATGTCCTGTCCGTGTATCCTCCTAAGTCCTCACTGGGGTAATTTAGCAAAGGTCATCAATTTAAAATAAATAAATAAACTGAAATGATGCGATCAGATCAAGTGAAGTGCAAGGACCTGAGTATTGTTACTTGGATGGGAGGGCTTTGCTGTTCTGGCCTACTAGCAACTCCCATTTCTACATGTCACTCTGCCAGCCTTCCTTATTGCTGTCACTGCAGTTATCAGCATGGTCCCTGCATTTCTATCTTATCTCTTACCTCTCTCCTGTCCTTATCCCTGCGGCACCGCAGTGCAGGGGTTCTGGCCCTAGACTAGACTGAGTGGCTGCTTTTCTGAACCCAGCTGGATATGATCAAGAGAACAGAACGGGAGCGCCATGCCTTTCTCAATTAGCCCCTTATTCCCAGATTATTGTAAATTCCTCGTGTTGTCAAAAGGCCAATCACAGACACAGAAACAACGTTGTCAAAATAAAAGAGATTGATAATTTTTATTGCTCATAAACTTGCACATCTTTAACTTCTTTTCCAAAGGAATGAGAGCCTTCCAGGCAATAAAGTGATGTAACACGCTCACACTGAACTTTAAGATGAATAACCCTTCCACTGCCTGACTTAGTGTTTTGTTGCTTCCTTGCTTGTGGAAAATGGAAGGAAAGTTGTTTGTATGTTTAGAAAATTTCAAGATGGCCCCTGTCATCCAAATTAGAATTTGGCTGGTTTCCAACGTGTATAGAGTGCTGGCCCTTTCTTTAATAAGAATAATAACAAATGCAAACCTAAAACAGTTTTGGTCTTGAGTTTGCATTCCATCCATCTTCTTTGAAATGTTAAAACATCTGGTTTTAAGAAAAAAAAATCAACTTCAACATGTTTAGAGAGAAAAAAGGCAGCCCACAAAATAAATCAGGGTCAAGTGTTGTTATTTCACGGGTAATTATAAAGCAGTCCAATTTATAAGTAAACCTTGCATCGTGCTTACTTATAGCCACAACTGTTGCAAATGTTCTTAAGCTTTCATTGGAAAGTGACTAAATTATAGGATTTAGGAAAATAGGGGGGTCAACTATCATGGCAAAGAATGCCATGCAGACTTATCATGCGTTGTTTCCCTAAGTTTTCCATCTTGCAAGTGAAATCTTGTCTTCACACAGCTTGTTTTCCCAATTAACTCATGATTTTTTACCAAGAGTTACTTGGAAACAAAAAGACGCCCACAATAAATTATTGGGAAAAAAATGCTTGCTAGTTTAATTGCAGAGCAGATGGCTGGCTCAAAGGGTCGTCTTACTGTGTTTCAATAGCACGGCAAGGAAGAGGGGGACAGGTCGCAGTGGCCCTGTTACACTAACACAAACAACGTGGAGGAGGATGAGGCGCAGCTTTTGAGAAAGCTAGCTACTCTGAGATGTTAATTACGGTTCAAGAAGACACCCCAGCCTCTCTTATGAGGCAAAAGGGCTGACAGGGGGTCTTTAAACAAGTCTTCAAGAGCACAGAGATCCCGGGTAGGATACAAACCTTTCAGACAAGACAGAGTAAGATTTAAAGCTAAGTTAGCTTCACTGTTCGCTAAGGTCACTGGGTGCTAACTCACAGCAGTTCTAACCAGCTAGTGAATGTTTTCCTCTTCAACTCCTAAATGTTTCGCTCCAAAGATCCTAAACCTCAGTTGTTATAACAAATGAAATAGATCCGCTCCCCAGTCCTCTAGACTATGTTTTCTTTTTCTTGCTCTCACCAGTTCATTCAGATTAAATATTGAAGACTGATCTGGTACTTAAATAGAGAAGAATTAGGCTAATCATAAAATGTAGCAATTAGATTAGGAAACCATATTTGGAGTATTCTCCTGGGAAATTTGTATAAATAAATAATTTATTTAACCTTTTCCTCTCTGTCAAATAAATTAGATACAGCATCAAATACAATTTTTTCCTGCTATAGATTAAAAAGTAAAATTACACAGTAACAAGAGTGCAACCCCATATATTTGTAAAATGCCAAAACTAAATCTACCCTGAGTGTATTCTCAAAAACTACATACAGCTCATCTGTAGCAAATTAAATGACAAAGTCTGTGTCTTTCCTTAAAAAAGTCTAGAAGTGAATAAAATCTGGAAAACACCATAAATATCTTTAAATTAGAGATGGTAATAATCTTACTCATGAGTTTGGTCCAGGTCACCAAGCAAAAGCTAGCTGTTCTTTCTCACCTGCTATTCTACAAAAGCCAGTGGGCCCAATTCCTACACTACAACCATCTGTGCCTTATTCCTGGGGCAGAAAAGCCCCTTCAGACATTCAACATTGATAGTGAAAGGAAGTCATGGGTAACAACAAGGAAAAACAGCACAAAAACTCCACCAGAACTCAAAAGTCATGGTAACTTGGCTCTCTAGAAAGTGGGATGACATGGGCCCACTGAATGTGGGAATGGAGGCTACACATGGTTAGACTGCTGATTCTTAAATGTTGCTTGATAACAACAATCACTTGGGAACCTTATTAAAAACTTAGCATCTTTAGCTCTTGTCTTGGAGACTCTGATGGTGTCTGGGACAGTATCCAGGAAACTGTATGGTACTTAACAAATAATGTGTAAACCATTTTAAGCTATGTTATGGAAACACTGCCTCAGGACCGTGGGGTCTTATAATGAACTCAATAATTGATGTATGGATGATAACTCTAAGGCATTAGGAAAAGGTTATCATGTACCTAGTTTTCTACTGAAGATGAAAAGGGTGGCTTAATCACACCATTTAGGTAATTTTAATCAATACTGAGGTGTTTAAAATTTCTGTATGTAAAAGATTCACCCTGCCTGATGGCATTCATTATTTAACAAATCACCTATTAAGACCAAATAGCATGCAAAGAATTGTCCTTACTGACAACAAATGATAGCGATTGTGTATGACAGGATTTGGGTTCAGTGTGACTTCTCATTGATAATATTTTTGGCATCATCAAGTAGGAAGCAAGTGACTATAAAGAACATTTTGTTTTGTTAAATTTCCATAACAATCATTGGTTAAATATGAATAGGTACAAATAAAAATCTCATGATCTAGAAAAAAATATCACTGTGTCTTTTATGTGGTGCTGGGATCCAACCTAGGGTCCACTGAGCTACACCTGCATCCCTTCAACTGTGTTTTAATCCAGAATTTTAGCATTAAGAACATTGACATGTATGTGGAGTAGTAAATGTTACTCCATTATAACATTTTCTCAGAGTGAAAGTGACTGAGCCATTTCTACCATAACGTTCCGCACAGGTAGAATTTCAAGTTGCAAGGATCTTTCTTTTTTTTTTTTTTTTTTAAGTTTTAATGTTTTTATTAAGGAAAAATTTGGCTGTCAAGTTAAAATGGTTCAACTCAAAGCATCTCTTATTCAATAGTGGAGGTGCAAGGATCTATGCAATGATCTTTATTTGAATGAACATTCAGTTACTAAAACATCCTTTGGAATTTCTTCCTTCCTTCAATGCTCCCTTTTTTTTTTTTTTTTTGCAACTAATTACTGAAAATTTTCAATCCTAAATTGTGTTGTCATTTTGGAGGGATTTAACATCTACTTTCAATTTCTTATTTTTGATGTCAATGTAACATTTATCTTTAAGCCAGCTCAACTAACTGTAGCATGTTAGATTTTGCTAAAATTTAAAGCTTGTTCCAAAGTATTGAATTCAACCATCTTACTCCATAGTGGTTCAATTTTATGGCTCTTAGTTGTCATTCACTTTTTTTCTACCACAGAGTTCCAGGGAGATCCGAGAACTTGTGGTTTGTTGTCTCTTCCACTTACCCCTTTATTTTTGTCTTTACTTTGTCCTCATCTCAACTTAGGTTCTCTGCTAAGAAATACCCTTAGGTGTCTTGACTTTTTGTCCTATTACTCTTCTTCCAAAAAGCCTCATTTCTGGATTAGTCTAGTTGGAATGATCCAAGATCCATGTGGTGTAACAGTTTGTGAAAATGAAACAAACTTAAGAGACAAGCGCCAGATTCACTATCTGCGAAATCAGCTTGCTGCTCCACAGGGCCCAAGAGTACCACAGGGCATCTCTGTTGGTGTTCACTGTGATCTTTTCCGCACATCCGGATGGTCCATGAACTTCTGATTCTCTGTTCTCCTCCATTCCCAAAGGTGATCTTGTCCAACTGCAGAGACAAAAAGGTAGCAACCATAAAGAAATGCAACTATGTACCATTTTTCAATCTCTTTAATAATTCCTTTTCTATAATAGCATGTCTACCTGTAACCTGGAGCATCATTATTCTCTTCCCAAGGATTTCATCTTTTCTTCTTATGTCAATTTCTCCCTTGTGAATTATTTTCATAGGGAAATATTTCTCATATTACAGACAAATATTTCTCATACTACATACAAATCTTTATTCCTCAAATTCCCCCTGTGTTGATGTACATCCTTTTTCTGTTCAATAGTTAAAGTTATTTAATGAGCTCAATTTTTTTTTTCAGAACCGGGGATTGAACTCAGGCCCTTGTACTTGCCAGGCAAGTGCTTATTCTACTGAGCTACCTCTCCGGCCTCGAGCTCTCTTCTTAAACTCAAATCTTCACAGCTTACCTTCTGCTTCTAGGACTCTGTTAAATTCATTGTTGCCAAATTCACATCTAGATATATGGATTTATTATTAAATATAATAAATTGGTTCTTGTCTAAAATTTCCTTTATTTTTAAAGAACACTGAACCCTATGGGACATATATTCCATTGATTCTTCTTTCTTGTTTTTTGAAACTTATCATTCTTCCTCCTTTTCTATTATTTAAATTTGTGCCTCTCCTGGTCCTTCACTTTTCTCAGGCTTGGTTTGCACGTAATTGAACGCTGTCCTGTCTAGAGCAGCTGTAGGGCTGCACACACACATTTTGTCTTTGTCCCTTTAGATAGCCTCAACCCTTTGCAACCATTTCCTTCTGCACATGACACACTTGGCTGTAGCTACCCACTGGCAAATTTCTCACCCTAAGCACAGCCATGCCATCTCTGGGTCATTAACTCAGTTCTTTAGTGACTTTTTTGCCCCTAAACTTGCCCATCTTTCATGTATAATCCACTCAAGATGATGTTTTTAAATGCAAAGCTGTTTTCTAACTTTTACTGGAAAATTTCCATGGGCTCCTCATGGCATTGAACTTACTGGGCAGGACTTACGAAGTTCTTCACTAGCTTAACTCAATCCAAACTGACTTCTCAAGAAGTTTTTCCATAATTTTCATGCTTTAAATGTATTGAAAAAATTTTAATTTTCTTGATTGAATTTGACTAGATACCACTTCTAGGTCATTGTATACTGTATTTTCTTGGTATGGGATTTTTCCCTGCCTCTACCTCCACTTCCTGATTCTTCAGCACTTAATCTGTCTTCTCCTTCAGGAAGTCTTGCTATTCCTCAACTCAGTGTAAGTGATTGTGATTTAGGTTCCCCTAGCAACTTAGTGTTCCTTTCTTTTAGAACTTAATATCCTTATTTGTACTATTTATTAAGCCCAAGTTTTTTTTGCAAACAAAGACTTTGTATCTGGCCATATCTGTTCCATTGCAAACTACACTCCCTAGGACAAAATACAAGCTAATTAAGAAGACCAGTGGATGAGTATATTTCCAGAT
>NW_004524766.1:4114010-4115387 GCF_000260255.1 Octodon degus | reverse complement strand
AAAGTGAAAAGGCAACCCACAAATTTGGAAAAAATCATGACAAGTAAGTACTCAGAAAAGTTCTGCTCTCTAGAATTTATAAAGAACTAAAAAACACTAGGGCCCCAAAATTTATTTTTTTAATTTTATTTTAATTTTATTTTTTCCCCAAAATTTAAAGATCGAATTGAGAAATGGCCTTCTGAGATGAGCACACGCTTCTCAGAGGATGAAATTAGAGAAGTGAATAAACACATGAAAAAATGTTTCACATCACTAGCCATTCACAAAATGCAAATTAAAACAACATTGAGATGTCATCTCACCCTGGAAAGAATGGCTATCATAAGGAAATCACCCAACAAAAAATGTTGGAGAGGCTGTGGGGGAAAAAGGAACCCTTCTCCACTGCTGGTGGGAATGTAGACTGGTACAACTGTTATGGAAATCAGTGTGGAGATTCCTTAGAAAAGTTGGAATGGAAATCCCATTTAAACTAGCTATTCCTCTACTGGGAATTTTCCCTGAGGATCTGAAAATCTCATTACATAGTGATATATGTGTGCCTATGTTTATAGCAGCACAATTTGTGATAGCCAAATCTTGGAAACAACCAAGATGCCCATCACATGAGGAATTGTTGAAAAAGATGTGCTATTTTTACACAATGGAGTATTATTCAGCTATTAAGAACGATAAACTCAAAGCCTTTTATTGAAGTGGATGTCACTTGAACATATACTCGTAAGTGAAATAAACCAGACACACATATGTAAATATCATATAGTTTCCCTAGTATAAGAACTCAAAAGAAGAAATACAAATAGAAAGGTATAATACAAGTAAAAGGAAAGCAGGAGCTCAAGGACTAACTAATCAAGAGAGGGAAAGGAGAAGAGCTAGGAAACATGACAATGTTAAGCCATACATTTATATGTAGAAGGTGGGCAAGACAATGATCCTGAGAATCTCCTGAAGATTTTTTAATCTAGCAGTTAATTGTAAAGATTCTCACCCTGACTAATTATATATACTGATACCTGTGAACTAAGCAACTGCACTGAAGATGGCAATCTGTAATAGTAGGTTCATGCTTGGAGTGCCTGTCATTCTGGTCTTCTGAATACTGGCTGCTTGTCATGACATTCCAGTTGCTGCTGTGTTGTCTCTCAGGTAGATAATTGTTCAAAAAGAAGGGGGTGGTGAGTGAAGGCAAGAGACAGGAAAAGGAATATTGTGGGACTGCCCTGCTTCAAGGTCGTATATGGTTAGATTTTTGGATTTATGTGTAAACATAAGAAGTATCTAATTCTTTATGCCTATTTTAAAAATATATTCTAATTTTTAAATGTTTTTTCATCACATTCTGTAGGGACTTAAAGTTCAACATATTAATAC
>NW_004524766.1:4104701-4112647 GCF_000260255.1 Octodon degus | reverse complement strand
AGAATGCAAAGATATGAGAGTAAAGCTTTTTCATATTATATTGTGACAAATACAATCCTTATATAAAAAAGAAAGAATGCTTTGTTTCCTGAGCTTTTTGACCTGAAAGATTTTTCAGATGGCTTTACTCCTGCAAGAAATAAGACATATAAATATTTCAGGTCAGTCTTCCACAGTATTCAAATTTTCTATTTATGTGGGGACAGTGACAGAAGGTATCATTTAAAGTTAAGAATAGAGGAGAGTACCAATCTACATTTACATTTTTTTCCAATCTACATTTACCTATATGATAAAAGCACCAGACTACTAACTCAAGTCTAAGGTTTTTTTGTAGTAGGCATATGCAGGTGAAATAATTCTTTTGAGACATTCTTTCAATGTGACATTTCTATTTTCTTGGTAATGCTTTCTATACTTTCAAATATTTTTTTCTTAATCAGAAAATATCAGTGTACAAATAACTGGATTTTACTAATAATATAAGGTGACCAGATAGCGTTAGAATATGCCAGTGGATTTTCCCCTACTGGTCTTGGATGACACTTTTCTTTCATTTCTTTTTCTCTCATTGCTCTAAATTATACATTTCTTCAACTTCAAGCACCTTGATCAAATCTCTCTTCATACCTTCCAATTTCTTCCTCCCAAGGGGAGGGAGAAACATGTGTTTGAAAGAGTTTTTTTTCTAACACAATCCATGTGACCTCCATGTCTTCTAAAATGATTTCTGGTGGGAATGCTAGTGATTTCAAAGATCACATGTAATTTCCTGCTGAGCTGTTTAGCATGTGCAAATTACCATTTGACCTCCATAGTGACATATTTGTCATAGCAATTTTCACTTCTAGTGAAACGAGTTAAACTGCCTCAGTAAAAGTGATTTTACTCAGTAATTTTTCATACAAAACCTTTCACATGTATCTGCCACTATATGTTTTACAGATTGATACCTGGGGTTCAGATATTTCTTTTCATGTTGTTTTTAATAAGAAGCACAATATTTCCATAACTCATATTTGGAATGGTTCCTGGTTTTGGAAGCAGATTATTAAAGCTGAGCATATGGAGGTCTTAAAGTAGAACCTTCTGGGGGAAAAACAGTTGATCAAGTCTATTTTTCTGCACTGAAAAATTAAATGCATGCAAAATCTTGGTAAAGCAAGGTTTATTCCTCAAAACTCTTAATATCCCGGATTAGTGAACTATCTAGTATAGTAAGTTAATAAACACATTGAAAAAAAACTTTTATGATGATCTGGAAAAATTAGATGTTTTATATGCATGCTTCACTTTGCTTATGATTTTATTGTTTAAGAATAGTAGATGAGCTTTTGAAAAAGAACCTAAAAGAGAAGTTGAATTTGAAGAGAATAATTTCACAACTGAAATATTGGAGAAAAAATCAGCTAATCTTCAAAATGAAACAGTAAAATGAGAATGTGAGTTAAAAAAAACTTGCTTTTTGGAAGTCAGCATTTCAGTCCTGCCACAAGGTTTGCTGTTGATTGAAGCTTAGTTACAAACAGATACTCACCTCTTTCTTCCATTGACTGATTATTTTCCCAAAGGAATGAAATCAGAAAACTTGATTTGATCAAACTACGCATAGTGTTTGTTTTTATTTCTTCACCAAAACTTCCTGAATACCAAATGTCAGCACTGTACTATCAATTGGATATTTAACAACAAAAAAGATACCATTCTTTAATCAACTTTTTCAGCAGAAGGAACGAAAAACAGTGAAAAATCTACAATAGTGCATGAAATATACTCCTGGGAAGGGTATTTAAGCTGCAATGGGAATTCTGAACTAATTAGGCATTCATTAGATATGCAGTCAGGAGGAAAAATGACATTTATAAAAACAGGGAGACATTAGATTTCTACTTAGGAGAACTTTGCTTACTTTGGTATGGTTAATTTTGAAGATTTTTTCTGGAAGTGGCAAAGGATGACTATGAAAAGGCCACAGAGCCTAGACTTACAGCTTATTCACTGTTTTTAAGCTGAAATGTATTCAGTCTGATTTTTTTCTTGAAAAGACACTTCTTGGAGCAAGATGGAACCTACATCGAAGGATGATCAAATCACAGCTCCACACCACTTAAGAGACTGTTGAAGCCAAAGGTCATGAAGTCTTTCAGCTACAGCCATTTCCTTGAAAACTGGCACAAACTCAACAGATTTTTTTTTAAAGAATAGCAAGACTGAATTTAATGACACTTAAGTGTGAGAAAAGAGAAGTCATAATGGTCCTTGGATACTGACTAGGGTAGCTAGAATCATTCTGGGGCTGTTCAGAGGATATTAAAGTGGATGACTATAAAATGAGCTCAGTTTTTGGATTTGTTGATTTAAAGTCACCAGTAGGGAACCTCTGTAGACATGGCCAGTAAACTATTAAAAATATAAGCCTTGGATCAAAGAGAGGTAAAGTCTAGGAAAGGGATTGCTAGTCTTCACTGCATGAGGACAATTAGTAAAATCAGAATTAGCAGGGTGCCTAGAAGACATTTTGAGTTGGTAATTCTGTTTCCCTTTTAGTTAATGGGACACTTGGATAGGATAAAACCATTTTATTACACTCATCTAGCAAGCAGGAGAATTTGTGGCCCAATTATGTTTTAAAGCTAATGTGTTAGTTTTTTCACTACTTATACAAAAAGCCAACAAACATAATTTGAAGGAGAAAAGCTTTAACTTAGCTCAAGATTTCAGGGGATTCAGTCAAGGGTCAGCTTGCTTAAGGAAAAATATCATGGAAGAAGGGTGAGGTTGAGGCAATTGCTTAATCCAGGAATCAGAGCCAGGGAACAGGGCCAGAAAGGAGGCCATGAACCAGATAGGACACTAAGGTCATGACCATGTGACACATGCAGACAGACCCAATATGCCCTTTGCCAATCTGCAGGATGTGTTAAATCCAGTCAACACTAGCTGATGTTTCATGATTGATGGTCATAGCTAACATTTATTTTTGAGGAATTATTAAAAATATGCAGATGAAACCACAGAGGTAAAGAAACTATGTCCAAAATATTTCTGTACATCAGAAAACAGGATTTGAACCTCAGAGTCTATAGAACAAAATGCCAATCAAATCCTGAGGCAGTCTAGCCTTTATGAAACAAGTAAATGGGGACTTAAAAAACCAAACAGAAAAATAGATCCAGAGATTTAGAAAGAGAGCCAAGAGAAAATTAGGTAATGAAACTAAAGAAAGTAAAGGGAGTTGATGATAATTTGGAAATAAAGAAGTTAGTAGTCCTTATCTGTAGGGGATACATTCCAATGCCCGATGGAAACTCAGGTATCACTGAATGTAACCATATTATTTTTCTATAAATGCATAAATACAATTAAGTATTTCATTTATAAATTAATGACAATAAGAAATTAACCACAACTCAAGATAGATGGTAGCAATGACAGCACACACCAACCCTTACGTTATTAATTGAAAAACTTTAGCCAGCAGAAGGAAAGGAAACACTTTATAGCTTCTTTGGCATAGCTGGATACCCAGCTCACTACCCTAGTTTTCTGAATAAATAACCCAGTGGAGGGTTATTTATTTAAACACAAAGACTGTATTGCCACTGTGGCAGTTGACCTGGTAACAACAATGGCCATTAAGTGACTGTTAGGTTGGGATCATATGGAGAATGCATACTCAGACACACAATTTAAACCTCATGAATTGTTATTTCAGGAGTTTTCTATTGGATATGTTTGGATCATGTTAACCAAAGGAAGTAAAACCTCAGAAAACTAAGCCATGAATAAGGGATATCATTGTGTTGCTTGCTTTATGATTCCAGAAAGGGTGACGTTGTGGAACAATTTTCAAAGTATAATAGACTGAGGAAACTGAGGCAAGCGAGATATTTAAAAAATCTGTTGCAGGGCTGGCGAGATAGCTCAGCAGACTAAGCACCTGCTTGGGCAAGTGCAGGGACTGGGGTTCCATCTCCAGCACCCCATTCCATGCCGGCCCGTCCTGGGTGCTCTGAGCTGGGGATAGAGTCTGGACATGGCAGTGCATACCTGTAATCTCAGTGCTGGGGAGGATGAAAACAGGAGCATCACTACAATTTCGAGATGCATAGTGAGACCATGTACCAAATTTTTAAAAAATGTGCTGCAGATATTTGTATTCTAAGCAGAAAAGAAATATAATAGTAGTTTGAAGAATTAGCATCAAGTTGAGCAATTGTGGGTTTTTTCCCCCTTTTTTTCTTTCTTTGGGAAAGGTCTACAGAGTGTTCAAGGTCTCACTACTAGATCGAACTCGTAGTGATCTGCCTGTTTACAGCCTCCCAAGAGCTGTGATTACAGGTGCGCAAGACCACGCCCAGTCTCAATTACTGTCTCAGTAGGGCCTGCACATCCATCCAGGAATCGAACCCTGGGCCCCCACTCTAATCTGCTGAGCTATTTGGCCGATCCTTATTGTTCTGAGGTTATGGTGATGGGAGAGGGTTATCTGAAAATATTTGAATTGGAAGGAAATGAAATAATACAGGAGCCTGAACATACAAAAACAAAGATAGATGATCCTTTGGTTAGGAGGTGAAAACAATTGTGGTGATCATCGTGGAAGAGGAATTGGTTTGCATGGAAGGGAACATTCTCTACCCTTCTGAGACTATAAATATTTTACCCAGTAGAAGTGTCAAAATGGGTAAGAATATGTATCTAAATACACACAGCAGAAAACTGAGGGAATTGAATTGCACTTTGGATCAGTGCCACTTTCTCCATGAAGTCTAAGCTTGAAAGACTGATCAAGTCTAAGCTTGAATGACCCTTGTGAACAGAGGGTAAATAATAGGGGTGAACGGACTAGAAAAAGTGGCTGAGAAGTGTTAGGAAAAGCTGATTAGCAAAAGTAATAATATATGAAGGCATGCTGATGGACAATGTGATATTTTAACATCTAGGAAGAGAAAGGAAGGACAAGAGTGTGTCGGTATGTGTGAGAGATGTTTGCCTGGGGGAGTGAAGAGATAGGAGACACTGAGTAGAGGAATTTGCTCTTTAACATCCTATAATTCCAGTGTGTAGTTGGAGGCAGGAGATGCGAGGAGAGGGATGGAGTCGGGGGGAGATATGGGTGAGACTGGTGACAGTTTTGAATAGCTACTGGGAAAGGGATTCAATTAGCAAGATGCAAAGTGATTGTAGAATTAGAATGCTGAAACCGCTTCAGATTGGAAAGCAGAAATGTGTAATACCACCAATCTGCCTTGGTGTGTGTGTGTGTGTGTGTGTGTGTGTGTGTGTGTGTGTTTAAAAGATGAAAAGCAGATCTTGGAAGAAATGGAGAAGGGCATGGAAATTTTAAGGACTATCTGAGAAGACAAAGGGGTAAGAAGTGAAGGTTCTGATGAGAATGTAAGGATGAGTTTGGAGCTTGATGTCTTAGAAACAAAGGATGAAAGTAGTTCATGAAGCATTTCTCATACATTTTAACTTTTGACGATTCATTGAATTTGCTGAAATTTGGAAGAATCCTAATAGAAATTCATAAATGATTTGTGGTTCAATCCTCTTTAAGGACAAAGATCATATGTTTTTGTTTCTACTGAAAAGCTGAAAAAATCACATGCAGAGAACAGACGTTTGTTAATTGTTTTAACAAACGCTGACCCAAAGTGATTCTTGCCGCTTACTTACACTCTAATAAGAAACAAAGAAAACAATAGTACAGATTTTTGACTTACGTTTTTGTTTACTTTTATCACAAGGATTTTGATGTGGAAGGGTTTAAGGAGAACTGATGATATGGATGATTTTGATACAGTTTATCTGAAGCCTAGAAGATTTCTGTCAAAATGAGAGGGCGAAAGAAATGCAAAGCTAATGCATAGCTGGAATTAGAGGTTTTAGATGGAAAAAAAAACCCAAAACCAAAAACCACTGCCCAAGAAGTCAGATTGAATAAATTCTCCTACAGCAAGAAGAATCATTTCAGTTTAAAGAAAAATAATGGGTTAGAAGTTTGAATATGATGAAAAAAAGGACAGTATCAAATCAGATGTTAAAATAAGTGACCGAGCACTCTGTAGTGCTTTCTAATATCCAAATCAGACAGCATTCTCCTGCCTGAATCTGAACCAGAAATTGAGTTCTTTAGAAGATGAGCTTTGAAATTCCGCGTGGGACTCTTAGCGCTAGAATTCTGTAATTATACAACTGATAAATCTTCTAAACAACGCATTATTACTACTTTCATTAAAAAGAAAAATAATTATTATTTTTGGCTCTTGGGGCCAAAAGAATAAACAGAAGACTGCAAGTCTGTAAGGATTTTATTCCTTATTCTTTTCATTTGATACTTTGAAAAGTCACTTGGATTCACTAAATTAGAGAAGCATTTCTATCCCGTAAATATGCAATACTGTGAACCAAGAAGGGTATTTTATTCTGTTCCCTTCAGAGAATGGTAAAAGCATGGTGGTGGTCCTAGTTTTCAGCTTGCGGCAGCCTGGATCCTTCTCTCCACTGACCCGGTCTCCTCTTCCACAAGGCAGGCCTAGCGTGAACACCACAGTAAAGGTGTATCAGGGAGGAACCAAAGAGTATACTGGCTCTCACAATGCTGCTACTTACTTGTGCTCCGAAAGAAAAGATCCGTGCTATTTTTAAGAGATGATGCCTCTGAGTCAGGGTAATCCTTTCCTAGAGAACACTATTTAAATAAAAGTAGAACCCGATGTGCAGCATTTGTCATTACTTAGGTATGTACCTATAACCATGCATTTTCTATAATAGAACCCTTGTAGTGTGTTTCAGAATTACACGGTCAATTAAGCACTTAAGTGTCTAAAGCTTGGGCAGATTTTAATTGTAAATTTATAACTTAGAGAACTAACCAGATGTAGGCTTCTCATTTGTCTTCTGCTAGACTTCTGTGAAACTTAAGGAAAGTGGAATGCTTTTAGGATTAATCGATAACTTAGTAATTAGTTGCAGACAGTGAATTTCAAGCATTGTAATTGCTTTCTGAGACTCTGAAAACAAGTTACTTACAATCTAATGAATTCGATAAACAAGCAAGAGAAGATTTTTATATAAATATGGCTGTTTTCAATTGAACTTTGAAACTTTAACATTTATAAATATTTTGAGTCGTTAATTGGTTATGTTTGAAGATTTTATGATCCAGGAGAGTGAACTGCGTTCTAGCCTCGGAGAGACCGCCGGTGTCCTTACCCTCCTCCTTCCTTCAGCTTACATTTACCCGGGTGTGACTGTGTGCTACACGCAGCCTGCAGGGTGTGTAAGTGCCCTAAAACCGGACGCATCAGAAGGACTTCGGCTAAGCTTTGAAAGAGGGGCTTCCAGTCGGAGGAGAGAAAACAATCAGGCACGGCTCACGGCCCACGGCCCAAGGCACATGGCAAAGCCAAGCTAGAAACACAGTATTTGATGAGAACACAGTACGAGGAACAGAGCTCTGGCTAATCTCAGCGGCTTGATTCCTGACTGAGAAACGCCTAGAGAATTACTAAAGCGCACTTCTGAGTGCGTTTGTGAGGGCGTGTCCAGAGACGACTGTCGTAAGGGACAGCACAGTGATATCGCAGAAGTGGCCTGCATGTGGGTGACACGTTCCTAGGAGCAAGGGGGGGCCCAGAAGGAGCCCAAGCAGCAGGCGCAGGAGCGCGATCGCTGCCCCTCTGGCTCCTTTTTGGGCACGCCCCAAGGGGTGCATGGCTTTCTCCTGCCGTGTCCCCCGTGCCCCCGTGCCCCTGTGCCCCTGTGTCCCCTGTGCCCCCGTGCCCTTTGTGCCCCCCGTGCATCCGTGTCTCCATGCCCCCCATGTCCCCATGCCCTCTGTGCCCCCATGCCCCTGTGCCCGCCGTGCCCCCATGTCTCCGTGCCCCCGTGTCCCCGTGTCCCCCGTGCCCCCGTGTCCCCTGTGCCCCCGTGCCCCC
>NW_004524766.1:4086272-4100154 GCF_000260255.1 Octodon degus | reverse complement strand
ATTATATACATATATATGTTATGGCAATTTAAAGCAGCATTTTGAGGAATGTATCCAACCTAAATTTTGCCATTTTATCCATTTTTGGTGGTATAGTTCTATGGTATTAAGTACATTCATGTTAAGTATCATCAATATCTGTCTCTAGAACATGCTCTTTCCTGACTGAAATTCTGTGTCTACTGAATACTTAACTTTCCACTCACATTTTTTCCTGGCAACCACCATTCTACTGTCATTCTCTATCAATGTGGCTATTCTATTTTTATCGTTTTATCATGGTGCATCTATAGTAGTGGTTTTATAAGGCTTGCCCATGTTATACCTTTTTATACATGTTGTTTCCTCTCAAGCTTGATCACGTGCTGTGGTGGTGTAGACCATGTTTTGGTTCTCCACTCACAGTCAGTACACAGTGTGGGTGACTTCAGCCTATCGGCTGTGTGAATCACAGGTCAACGGTCAACAGTGCACAAATATCTGCCTGAGAACATGTTTTCACTGCTTTTCTGTGGACTCCTAGAAGTGGAGCTGCTAGATAATGCTTTGTATTTTTATGGACTGCCAACCTGCTTTCCACAGGGACTATACCATTTTATATTCCCCCTGGCAGAGTGCGAGGATTCTGATTTCTCAGTATCTCAGGAATATTCGTTTTCCACATCTGCCATTCTAATGAATGTGCAGTGTATCTTTATGGAGTCTTTACTTCATATAAGATATTGAACATCTTTTTTGTACTTTTTGGTCATTTGCATATATTCTTTATAGTACTTCTTGGCAGTACTATCTATTCAAGTTATTTCCCTGTTTTCAACTGGTATGTTATTATTGCTGGGGGAGTTCTTACCATTTTGGGTGCATATCTCTTGTATGTATAATAGTGTCCCATTCTATCAACTTCTCATTTGCTCCGGTGGTTTTGTTGTCTGTGCTTTTGTTCTGACATCTAAGAAATCATTGGCAAGTCCAATGTCATGAAGTTTTCTCTTCATATCTTAAAGAATTGCTTAAAGAATACAAAATAGTGATAGAGAAAACAGCACCAGAAACTATACAAAATTTCACTAAACAAAATAAGAGGAATTCGATAATTGTTGCTGTATTTTGTGATGCTATCTGCAAATTAGTTGTTCCAGTTACCGGATATAAATGTACAAGATTTGTTAAAAGAAAAAAACAATACAATAACAGAAACGTTGTAAGAAAAAAAGCTGTAAGAAATTCAAAAGAAGAAAATAATAATAAAAAATAAGAATTACCTGCTCTTTTTAAAAGACCAGCAAAAATCTAAAGTAAAATCATTCAAACTTTCTGCATATACATCTAACTATATTTTTCATTCTTTCATTTGTCCTTTTTTGCTTTCAAGTTTTTCCTTGGCATTGAACAATTTTTTGCCTTACACAGTACCTGTTGTACCTTTTAGATTTTCATTACTTTTTTAGGTTCTTATACTAGGGAGATAATTCAATGTTTGCACGCGTGGTTCTGATTTATTTCACTTAGTAAGATAGTCTCTAGCTGCACCCATTTATCTATAAAAGTCTCAACTTTATCTTTTTTATAGCTGAATAATACTCCATTGTGTAAAAATGCCATAGCGTTTTTTATCTATTCCTCAGTTGATGGGCATTTGGGTTGTTTCCAAGATTTTATAGTTTTTACCTCTTGGATTTAGGTCTTTGACTCAATTAATTTTATGTATGGCTCAAAGTCAAGATTTGGACAATGTACATTGGATATGACCCTGTACATATTCATATACTTTTTTTACACATTGATATGTAGTTTTTCCAGCATCTCTTATGGAAATGACTTGATTTTTTCATTAAATGAAAAAGTTTGTATCTGAAAAAATTATTGTGTATATTAATTTCTGAATTTTCTATTTATGAAAATGACATTTTAGTTGATTTTCAATTTTAGAAAATGTTAGATTTATAAAGAAATTTGAAAATACTGGATTTCCTGTATACTCGCCAACTACTTTTTTCTCTTACCAACATCTTGTGATAGTACATTTCTCCCCCAAATGAAGAAACCAGCCTTCGTCTATTGCTAACTCACCTCCCACCTCTCCTAGTTACTCATGCTTTATCAGGTTTTTCATTGACACTACAGAATCCAGTACAAAATCACACTCTGCATCTAGTTGTCACGTTGCCTTCTTCTCCTCTGACCTCTGGCCTGGTCTCAGTTTCTTCAATTTTCATGCCCTTGAGAGTGTTAGATAGCACAGGTCAGGACTCCAACTGTGTGTTCCTCAGTGTGGGCTGGCCCAATGCTTTCACCATCACTAAACTACCATTCTGAGTTTCATAAATTGAAGCGCACTTCTTATCACCTGCGTCCTTGTATGCATCAGCCACGTTAACCTTCACTGCTTATGAGGGTGGTGTTTGCTTGGCAGCTCCGTCTTAGAGTTACCACTTTGCTCCATGAAACACTGTTTGTTAGAGATGCATCACTAGCTTCGCTCCATACTTACGGAGTATTGTACTTCACTCCTTGTGGGAGAGGATGGACATATATTATTTGGAATTCTTCTCTGAGGATGCCTCTGTTCTTCCCACTCTGTTTGCTTATTCAGTCATTTGTTCCCTCAGTGAAAGCAAATGGATAGATGTTTTGTCCTTGGGCTGTAACTTAATATTCTATTTCTTGCCCAGTTTGTTTCAGCTTTGGCCACTGATAGTGCTTTCAGGTCAGATCCTGTGTCTCTTCTGCTCATCCTACAATCTAACACACCTTCCAGGCTTATGTTGTCTCTTTTTTAAGCTCCCCTCCAGAGTCAGCCACTTTTCCATGGACGTTGGGTTCTGTTTTCTTTTGGTCTTTAAAACCCAAGATCTGGCATAAATTAATTTTTCTTTCTATGTACTGCTTTTTACTTCAAGATGACTTGTGTTAGCTTTCTATTTTTATAGGGCTGATGTTTTGTTAATTGTCATTTAGAGTTGTGCATACAGAGAATTCTTTATGTCATTTTCCATAGACAAAGCTGATACCACCAGTGTGGAATCGACATGGAATGTGCTTGGCGTTGCTTTTGTAGTAGTGGTGATGAACTGTTGGTGATTCATCCATACACTGGTGGGGAAAGGCAAGGGGAAGAGAGAATCCGTGAGGCCAGCTTCTTCTCAGCAGAACCAAAGCCATCATGTTGGTGTTTTAGACAGTACCTGTCCTCTGACCCAGCTAATTAGTTTACCTTTATGATTTATCTCCATTACAGATAATACCTGGAAGTTGTTTGCATTTAGAAAAGCTACCATCAGAGGGATCTACCTCTCCTAAAAATCTTTCTCTGAGGCTAGATCTTTGGATAGTATCATTTTATTTTATTTTATTTATTGTTTTTGAAACAGGGTCTCACTATGTAGTTCAGGCTGGTCGAGTTGAGTTCATTTTGAGTGAGCTTTGTACCTGCAGTTGAGTTCACTATGTAGCTCAGGTTGGTCTCAAACTCACAGCAATCCTCCTGCCTCAGCCTCCTGAGTACTGGGATTACAAGCATGTGCCACCACTCTTGGCCTAATATCAGATTTTTAAAAAATCAGTCAACACTGGTTTTTAAATCTCCTTTGAAAGACTTAGAATAAAATACTTTCACTTTGCAAAAGTTAGAAGCTTAGTGTTAATTTATTTGTTTTTTAAAACATTTATTTATTTGGTACAGGGTCACTATGTAGCTTAGACGCATAGTGATCCTCTTGTCTCAGCCTCTCTAGCACTGGGATTCTAGGCATGCACCACCACGCCATTTCAGTGGTTGGCACTGCACAGATCCTGGGTGTATACTGCAGTACTGGGGACTGAACCTGGGTCCTTGCATTTGCCAGGCAGGTGCTTAGACCACCAGCTATCTCCCCAGCCCTTGGTAATTTATTTTTAAAGTTACTTTTCCAATAGTATTTTTAAAAGTGAAATCCAGAAAATGATAAATGTTCATATTTTGAACTCTATGAAGATTAACCCATGTTCTTAACCTGTTTTAAATGCCTTATCACTAAAAGTAATACAGTAAATTTTCTTTTTAGAAAAAGTGGTCAGTTAGGGATATATAGCTGAGCAGGTTAAGCACTTGGCTGGCAAGCACTAGGTCCTGAATTTGATCCCCAGTGCAGCCTTATTCACTAAAGTTAATAAAATAAGAATGTCCTGGAAATGTAGCTCACTGCAGAAAAAGTGGCAGTAATGATCATTTAGCAAATTTATTCATCTTTATTAATAAAAATCAAAAAAAAAGAAATTGGTGTTTATATAAATCTTTTAATCTAAAGTACATGACTTTTTTGCAGTTAATAATGTTGAATCCATGCTACACATTTGTGAAAACACGCTATAAGTAATTCCCAAATTTTTAAAAGAATAAAAGTTAGTATATGTTTGTATTTTGCATTACTGAAAATAGTAGGCAAGAAATTATGGTCCTTCCTAGTTACTCTGCGAGATCCTGTCCTTTGCATCTCCCGGAGAATGAATGAGGCATAGATTTTAATTTTCTCTTATATTTTTGTGATTTCAAGGCTCTGCATAATTTTTCTGGTGTTAAATATCAAGTAGGGGAATATTTGTAATTGGATTCTTAGATCTAAATGAAATTATGGTGAAGTACAAGTGGTTAATTGAAATTGTATTAAAATAAAATCTACTAGCATTGTCACGGGTTTGCCATTCTTCCTGTGGGGCAGTTCACCCTCATTCTGAGCACAGAATTCTCGTGGTTGCTCCCCAGCCTGCATGAAGTTTTACACTGAACTTTGAAAATATGCACTGTTGCATTCAGATCAGAAATTAAGATACAGAGTGTGGAAGATTGCATCCATTGTCATTGCTGCAGGTTTATCTGTGTGCTTACAATGGAAAAGTGACCCTGAAGATCTAATAACATACGCACAAGTTCTAAACTAGCCTGGCTGCACACATCCCCTATGTGTATATTGATTCCTGATATAAATAAATCTTGCATAGAACAGGTATTTCAAATTTGCATTAAGGATATCTTAGGAATACCATCCGTCATTCAGTCTATACTTCCAAATTTTGCCTTGAATGTCAAAGCCTAAACAAACTAAACCAGAAAATGTCTCTGCCTTCCCTTCAGGTAATGGACAGTACAAATATGGCTTATGCATGTAGACTATTCCTTGTATTTCCAGGTGGCTTTGAATATTAGGATTAGGAAAACAGATGAGCTACTCTATTACAAATTGGCTTAAGTAGAACAGGAATATTTTAAAGTAAATTTTAATTCCAAATCTGATTCTTTATACATATAAGATAACTATCTGAAATGGCTCATTTGCTGCATAGTTACAGATAAGTAGAAGACATGACTTGAGGTCACGTTTATTTTAAATTCCTTGTGAGCTCTTCATTTTATGGCTTCATGTAGTTTTATCTATGCAGTTCTTTTGAACTGTGGTTTTGGTTTAAAAGATCAGCCTGCAAAGCTATGAAAACCTTGACCTAACCAATCAGATAATTTTCCTATTAAAAACCATATGATCCCAAATCCTATTTTAATTGAGAACTTCTAGAGTAATATTTCCCTTATGTCATTAATAACTCACAGTACATAGGAAAAAAATGAGGTGCTAGGAAAGGGAATCAGGGCGTGATAACAAAAAGATTGGGTGAAGCAGATAAATACATAATTGTGCAACCAATATTTTTCTTTACTTAATCTAAACTAACTGCTTAATCATTCATTGGTAATAGTAAGATAAATAACATCATTAAGAAGGGGCTCCATTGTGGTTAGGTCAGAGATAAGACAAGTGTAGGTATGTTGGCAATTTTGGTTATATTAATTTATATAGCCTATGTTACTACAAAATGGAACTTACAGTATTGTATTTGTAGTAAAAAATGATGACAACAGTGGTAGAGCCAGTCTTAACATGATGATATTGTAATCAGCAGGGTTTAAAAAATTATCTCAATGGTTAATCTTGGTGATCATCACATCATATTCCTATTCTTATTGGCTATATTTAGTGGCAGATTATAAGCTTTCCTTATTATCTTGTTAAATCAAGAGGTGAAAGCCTTTCAAGGCTTCTCTTTTTAGACATCTTTTATTAATGCTAATATGCCAGATGGGAGAAATTAAAATGGTTCTGTTCTTCATGTTGCCGCTACCCACAATTTTACCACATCATTTGCTGGGTAAAGAAGCATATGAAAATGATAGGTAAAAGTTGTAAAAGTTCAGGAATGATGGAATTCCTTGTCTGAGCAAAACTGTGCTTTATTTTACTAGGGAGTAAAATAAAAATGTCATCACTCCCCAAATGTACTTAAGAAACCCTGACAAAGATGGAGTTAGTATATTTAGAACTCATATGTCATGCAATTTTCCCACTTACTCCTGTTTACCTTAATCTTGAATTCCAGCAAATAGCTGGCAAGATGATTACACAAGAATAATCCCTCTTGATCCATAGCGTTAATTTCCCAGAGCAACTGGGTATATTTAAACTTTGCTTCCTCTAGATTCCCTCATCCTTTAGAAAAAATCAGTGGTGGCTCTTGTAAATGCCGATTCTCTTCTTAAGGATCTTGGGAAATATGTGAAAGAATTTCACCAGCTTCTAGGATCACTACTGTTTTAGGAGAGTATTCTCCATCCTTCAGCTCTCTGAGACCCTATAGATAAACTTCAGCTTCTAAGCAATACGCAGCATCTCAGTGGCCACTCTGCCTGGTCTCGAAGACTTGAGAAACAATATCGGGATGCATATGAAGGGGAACATGAATTGACTTTTGTTTCAGTTAAATCATGTGTAAAATTGGATGTATGATATTTAACAATAAGCAAATGTAATTTGAAGTGAAATATTTTGTACCTATTCTCAAAATGACTGGGTCTATCTGGTTATGAACTATGGGTCCCAAAATAAAAATGGATAAAACATCTAAACATTAAAATAGAAACAACAAACCTACTGGAAGAAAAAATATACGAAACACCTGAAGTCATAGGAGTCAGGAAGGACTTTCTAAATAGAACTCCACGTGCACAGGAAATCATAGCAAGAATCAGCAGATCCAGCTATTCATCTTTTAGGCATTTTCCCAGAACAGCTAAAGATGTCATAGTTCAGTGACATATATATTGTAATGTTTATAGCAGCACAATTCAAAATAACTAAATCCTAGAAGTAGCAGATATGCCCATCAATAAACAACTAGATAAAGAAATGTATCTATATGCAATGGAGTACTACTTGGCTATGAAGAAGGATAAATTTAAGACATTTGTAGTAAAATGGATGCACCAGGAAAATGTAATGTTGAGTGAAATAAACTGGACATGTAGGTTTAAATGCTGTATAACATCTATCTTTTGAGTAAAGAAAAATACAAATAAAGAACAATATAAAAGGTCAATAGAAGAAACAAGGACACAGATTTTTTTTTTCAAATGTAAAGACCTCCCTGGGAAAGGCATGAAAAGAGAAGTAAAAATCTTAAAGATAAAAGATGTGTCACTGCTATGTACCAAATGCCTGCAATGAATGTGAGCCATAAAAATGACAATGACAGTAATAAGAATGAGAATAAAGAAAAGGAATTTAGAGATGGAGAGAAAAGGGGGTCTAGAAATGGAAAGGGGAGTAAAAAGGAATCAAGCTGGATTATGTTTATATAACTACTTTCTAAAATGGAGGCAGACTCCAAGTATTGCAAACCTATACTAAAAGGTAAAGAAACTAAGGGTCCACGAAGGGTCCACGTCTTCACTGTTCTTTACAGGGCTAAATCAGGCTTGCCAAAGTGGTCATTGGAATGATCAGTTTGGTGAATCTCTCCTGATTTGGTTGCATATTTACCTTTTGTCTATTTTCCAGTATGTCTTCCACAGTCAAGATTTAAACAGGAGCTAAGAAAAAACTAATGTCTAGGTATGGCTTGGAAGCCTAAAGTTATCTTGGATTTTCCCTGTCTGGATAATTTAAGTATATGACAAAGGAGGAGAGTGTGGAAAGGCCAGTGCCTATTGATGGAAATAAAACAAGAAGGACCTCACCAAGCACAGTGAATTTAGAGTCATGAAACCTGTATTCGAGGCTTGAATCTTAAAATTTATTAGCCTTCTACTGCAGAGAATAACTTCTCAGTTTCACTTTCTTTATTGGTATCATTTATTCATGTGTTCATTTAACAAAAAAATATTTTTTTAGGACAAATGATATGTCTGAAACCTTATTTTCTTCATAAGAAGATATTGATATTGATTCACAAGCCCATGCAAAATATAAAATATGTGCACTATATGATAAAGTTTTTTTTAAATGTATTTGATACAGGGTCTACAGCTTCTCAATACACAGACTGGACTGTTAGGGATCCACCTGTTTTCAGCCTCCCACGTGCTGGGATTACAGGGGCACACCACCATGCCCAGTCTCATTCACTGTCTCAGTGTTCTACTTGGGGTGGGGCCAGCAAGACTTGTGCTGGAGATCGAACCATGGCCCCTGCACTCTGCCTAAGCAGGCTCTTTGATCCACTGAGCTATCTGGCCAGCCCCAGAATGTGCAATATAAATAATGGTCCCATTTTTTTCTTATGGCTACTTGTGTAAAGAATATCATAAAATTTTTAGTAGCCCCTGTGATTATAGTTTACTTTTTGAATTGACCTCATCCCCTGATTTAATTTTGATTATTTAAAATATCTGTGGTATGCTTATTCATTTTTTAAAATTTTATCTTGCATGGTAAAATTTATTGACCATGATTAAATCAAGATTAAATCAAGAAATTTATTGCAATCTATAAAGAAAAGAGTTATTTCTCATCTTGCAAGATGGTGGGTGAAAAAACTGTGAAGACAAAAACTAAAGAGAAGAAATGTGAAGCCAGGAAGGCTTCTTCCAGTGGTATGGGTAAAAAAGGGTAAGGTGAAGGCAAAAATGTCTAAGAAGGGGCAGCCCCACTACAGCCAAAATCTTGTCCTGGTTAGAGGAGTTGGTAGATACTTCTGATCTGCTATGTATTCCAGAAAGGCTTTGTACAAGAGGAAGTACACAGCTACTAAATCAAAGATTGAGAAGAAAAAGGATAAAGTTCTTGCTACAATCATGAAACCAGTCGGTGGGGACAAGAATGGAGGCACCCGGGTGGTTAAACTTTGAAAAATGCCCAGATACTACCCTACTGAAGATGTGCCCCAAAAGCTCTTGAGCTATAGCAAGAAACCCTTCAGTCAGTATGTGAGGAAATTTCAAGCCAGCATCACTCCTGGTAGCGTCTTGATCGTCCTCACTGGGCGTCACAGAGACAAGAGAGTGGTCTTCCTGAAGCAGCTGGCCAGTGGCTTGCTACTTGTGACTGGGACTCTTAGCCTTAATCGTGTTCCTCTATGAAGAACACTGGAAATTTGTCATTGCCACCTCTACAAAAATTGCTATCAGCAAAGTGAAAATCCCCAAACACCTTACTGATGCTTACTTCGAGAAGAAGCTGTGGAAACCCAGACACCAGGAGGGTGAGATCTTTGACACTGAAAAAGAGATACCAGATTTCAGAGCAGCACAAGGTGGATCAGAAAGAGGTGGGCTCACAGATTTTAGTAAAAATCAAAGCTGTTCCTCAGCTCTGGGGCTACCTGTGATCCATTTTTGCTCTGACAAATGGAATTTATCCTCATAAATTAATTTTCTAAATTTCTAAGAGCCTAATTAAATGACTGACACATTTTTAAAAAAGAAAAGAATATTTTTCGAATTCCGTTTTAAATCCAATTTTATTTCAAATGCACTTTTTACAAAAATTTCAATACAAGGACCAACAAAATGGACAACAATGCAAGAATAATAATAAAATACTCTATATTTTTACCAGCAGACAAGAATTTTCTACTTTTCATATGTACAGGTCACTCAGGTACACATGAAATCTAGTATGATACTCACTTCCATAAACACAATTGAATGTTAAAATAATGAATTATATGTAACGGCCCAATACTCTTAAAGTGTCTATTTTTTTTTCCAAATTGTCAGTGATTTTTATTTTCATTAAAATAACATCAGCGTTGTTCCACTTCTGCCATTATCAACGTCTGCTAAACCTCTTTGGTTTGATGATTTCTGAAAAACACATACACGGCTTTCGAATCATGAGAGGCAGAACTATAAGCAAAGACTAATAATGGAAAAGACACCACTGTGACAGGGCTGGTGATTTTATTTTTAAGTTGGGAGAAGAGAGCATCACAGGGCAGATGCAGGAACGCGTGGTAAGGAAGGTCAAGGCCGCTGACCCAGGAGCTAGAGTGGAGGTAGCGCGTTCCCCGATGTCAGGCAGCTCTAGCTTTTAGTCCTCTTTCTAAATCCATTAGAGTTAAAAAATTGCCTAAAAAGGAATCACGTTTCAGTTTATGAAATTCATTTTCAAAAACAGTAAAAAATACATTTTCTCCATAAAATCTGTATTAGTTGGCACCCACTAGTGCCAACTCAGTGCTCCTCACTGTCCTGATTATTTTCATGGTTCTCCATATTTTCATTTTAGGAGAATTCCAAAATCTGCTTGGAGAAAATAAGCTCCAAAACTTAGCTCACACACAGGACTTTTTCACATGGAGATGAAGAAGGACATTGATGATACCCAAGCTGCTTTGTGAAGTTTGAAATGGTTAGTAAAGTTAGGCTTCTAGCAGGGTGTGTGTGTGTGTGTGTGTGTGTGTGTGTGTGTGTGTGTAACTTACAAGAGGCTTTTGGCCCATACTAGCTGATTGTGTTGCAGTCTTACTGGTGTGGGATTAAATCGGAAACCTTCTTATTTGTTAGGAAGTAGTCAAGGTAATTGGATTAAAACTAACTTGAAGAAAAAAATGACCAAATAGATTGTCTTCCCACAAAAACCTTGATAAAAAGGCCTCCATTTTACCCATAGAGAAGTTTCATCTGACCATTGTATTGAGGGCTTGTTAGACATTATCCAAAGTGAGGATGCTTTTATTCTGCTCTGATTTTGTCCGGGTACATTCATCACATTGGCAGCGAGAAATCTGTCAGTGTCAAGGAAAAGACTGTGTGGAGTTGTGTGAAATGACTTCGTTTGGACGTGGGTACAGATGATGAAATAACAGATTTGGAAAGTTTGTCAAAATTTCTCACCTTGTTTGAGTCTGGAAAGTTTAAAATGCTTTTCATAAGAAAGAAATAATCTTAAAGTTATGGAGCTATAGTAAGGACAATTGATGTAGTCTACTCCACATAACCCACTGAGCTTTCACTGCAAACTGTTGAGGTATGTGATGTCTCTGTGTGTGTGTGTTATTCTGTCTTTTGTTTCTGAAAACAGAACTGAGACTGAGAGAGAGGAGAAGGGTTTCTAGTACCTCAGGGAGGAGACAGGGACCCAGGGCTGAATGACCAGGTTCCAATTCAGAATGCACTGCTCACTGTGCCTGTATTGTTACCGCTCCTTCCAGTCCTGTGAGATAAGAAATTGAATCAATATAACCTTGTTTCCAAGTTTAATTCAGTTTATCAAGAAGTGGGTAATGCAGTGTACATCTTGGAAGACTGGCTGTCTCTTCAAGTTTCAAAAATGAAATATTAGGGCCGAATATATTCTGAGAGGTCCTCAGAAATGGTATTTTGACTTGAGGGTAGGTGGTCTATTCTTGGTAAAACATTCTTAAGTGCTAGTGAAAAATTTCATGTCATAAACACACTGGATGGAAGACAGTGAATAGCATGGTTCATGTTATGCTAAATTAAGAATGTCTCCTAAATGAAAGGACATTCACGTTGGAAGGAAATAGATGGTCTTTAGGTACCTGCGTCAGTTATGTGGTATCAGCAGAATGGAAAAAGGGAAGACGATTGATACTAGTGAAATCACTAACTTATTAAATTGGAAGCATTTTGTAGCTCTGTAGATATGGGTTCACCATTGCAATTGCCCACTTTTGTGTTGTTTAAGAACCCAACAGTGAAGATGATTGTCAGGCTAGTCTCTTGTTCAAAGAAGGGTCAAGCAGACTATTTTATGTGCAGCAACAACTGAATCTTTTCTGAATGACCTTGTCCAACTGCAAAGTACGAGACTGAAGTATACATTAGATACAATTAAAAATGTCCTCTTATACCAGTGATCACAGATGTCTTAGAACTTTCTGTAGCAGTCGGCTGTGGCCTGTGTGCCATAGTTTCACTACTCCTGCTATACCATTCTCTGCTTATGATTAAAGTGTTAAATATATGGATAATTCCAAACAAGGCACCGCACATATTTATAGTTTCAAACACTTTCAACAAAGAATGGCTTTCACAATAAGGACCTACCAGGTCAAACAAATGGAGTTTAGCATTTAAAGTTCTAAGTAAGACAGTACACACAGTTTAGCTTGCTGAAAGTTAAAAAGACAACTCTTAATTAAGATAAAAATAGTAAATTGACTAAATATTGAACACATGTATGAAAGTATATTAAATCAATGACTAATCCATGCTTCTGAAATCTGGATAAATGTTTAAAACGTTTCTTCAATTAAAGCCTGCAAAAGATATACCCTATAAATACAACTGTTGAAACCGGCTTTATTTTGTGTTACTATGAATATGTTGCATTTGATGTGCTGCTAATAGTGTAGTCTGCCAAACGTACTCACTTGGTGAACCACATCTTGATTTTCAAGTGGTGGGCAGCAGAGTGAAGTCTGCTAGTGGTGGTCATGTCTTTTAGAACAAATGGAGGTGGGAGATGGGCTTCTGCACCCTCTCTCTTCTCTGGGTATATGTGGCTGTTGACCAGTGTCTCGGTCCTCCTTGCTTTCTTGCCACTTGTGCTCTCTCTTTTCTCCTTTCTCTTCAAACCTATTTAATTTTCTCTCTAATAATTTACTACCTGCTGTTCTCCAAGGGTAACGTGGTAAGAAATTCAGAGTACTCCTTCCTTGGAGCTTAAGGACAATGGAGAAAGTAAATTGGCAAACTAATAATCATAATTCAGTGCCTCAGACTCATGAGTGGAGAAGAAAGGAGTTCTATGAGGTTCCCTGACGATCACTCTGAGGGCATCAGGAGGGGTCACAGAAGAAGTCACATCTCAGCAAAGGGATAACGTATCATTTCTTTGAGACTTTCTTTAAGGGCTACCGCACTGAAATGCCCCTGGAATCCTCATGCACCACGTTGTGCTGCGCGTTCCTTCCCTTGCATGTCAGCGCATGCCTCAGTCTCTGCCCGTGTTCTCAATATCTCCTTCCTGTTCTTCATTCATACTTTCCTCGTGCCTTCCTTTGGATCCATTTTGTACTACAGTTTATTGTTCACATGCATTTATTCTACTGGAAGGCAAGATTGATTCTTAGTCTTTCTAGTCCTCTTTCCCTCATAAACTCCGATTTCCATAACAACTCAGTTGTGTCTGACATAGTTGTCTATGATAGAACAAAAGTGATTTATGAAGTTTTTCATTTCTTCACTCAAAGAATTGATTGCCTACCATGCACAAGAAAATGAGAATAAAAGACGAAACATGTCTAATGGAGAAAAGATTCGTTCCCAAATTTTGAAATTTGTCTTGTAATATGCATTTATCTGTCAAATAAGTGTTCACTGAATTTTTCTGATGTCTGGCTCAGTATCATCACAGTGCTTGCATTCTAATGGAGACATAATAATCAGCAAATTAAAACAATGGTTTCAGGTACTGATAAAATGTAAATAAAAAAATGTTTAGGTGACACATGGAAGGGTTGTGACCAGTTGAGGCTTATGGGAAGGCCTCCATAAATAAGTGCCATTGAAGTGAGACCCAAATTATGTAAAGAAGTCACAGAGACAATAGAGAGCACACATATATTCCAGTAGCATGGGAGCTGGTAGATAACTGAAAAGAAAAGTGGT
>NW_004524766.1:4085102-4086172 GCF_000260255.1 Octodon degus | reverse complement strand
TGCCTCCGTGCCCCCGTGCCCTCCGTGCCCCCGTCCCCCCCAGCCCCCCCGTCTCCCCTGCCCCCGTGCCCCCGTGTCCCCCGTGCCCCCCTTGCCCCCGTGTCCCCGTGCCCTCCGTGCCCCCGTGCCCCTGTCCCCCCTGTGCCCTCCTCCCCGTTGAGTCTGTCTTGCTCTATCTAGGCCTAGAAAAAATGGAACAGCTCTTTCCAGGTGGAATGAAAACCATAAGCCTTTTGTTTCTCTCTGCCGTTTTGTCCCAGGGACTAAGCGTTGACTAACACAAAACCCGCTCGCAGCAAGACGGTTAGGAAGTTGCGAGCGTTTGCTTCAAATGTACTATTGCGAGGCATGCCTTTGACAAACCTGACGGATAAAACTCTATCTTGCTCTTATAAGCTGATTAGTAGCGCCACAAAGGATTGGGGAGAAAGGAGTCGTAATGAGAAACGTCACAATGGGGGAACAGGAAAATTCTCAGAGCATAAGAAAAAAGGAAAAAGTTTGCTGTTGTTGTCAGATGTGTCTAAAAATAGGTTTATTATTTCCATTTACTTTAAGTACTTCTATCAACAAGGATAATATATTTAACAGTATTCTTACTGATCTGAAAATATACTTTATTAGGTATTTATTTATTTATTTATTTATTCATTTATTTATTTGGAACTAAGAATTGAACTCAGGCCCTTGTGCTTGCCAGGTAAGCTCTTATTCTACTGAGCCATCTCCCTGGCCATAATTTTTCTTATTTTGACTGGCATTAAGAAAACTAATGTGTGTTATCCAACTCACTAAAAGAAAAACAGTTCATATTATGTTAGTCATTACTAGACTCCTGAGAATTCTCTTAAATTTAATAACCTACCCAAAAGTCAGTAGCATTTCTCTACACAGACAACAAACACAGTGAGAGGGAAATTATAGAAACAATTCCTTTTATAATAGCACTGAGGAAAATGAAATGCCTTGGAATTAATCTAACTAAAGAAGTCAAAGATCTTTTCAAGGAAAATTACAGTACTCAGAAAAAAGAGATTGTAGAGGATTTCAGAAAATGGAAAGATATTCCA
>NW_004524766.1:4050899-4079567 GCF_000260255.1 Octodon degus | reverse complement strand
CAATATTCTGGAATAGTGGCAACTCTTCGTGGATTACTATTTGATCCTATTTAAGTTGGTTGAATCCCCATTCTTTAATTTTTCATTTTTGAAATGATCTAGCAAAGAGCTCCTGGTGAAATGTGGAAAATATCAGAACACAAAAAAGATGTGTCAGATGTCTGTTCCATCCATGTCAGATGGATGGAACAGAAAATTTCAGAAATGCATTCGAAGGAACAAATGCATTCATATTTAAGGAAAGTAAGAGATGTCATGCAGCTGATGCCCACTGTCTAGGGAAGGAGTGGTTCAAAGTGAAATCAGGAAAGGATCTGATCATGCTCACACTTTCTAGATCACGATATGGAGCCTAAGATGTTTTGTAAACACAAAAAGAAACCTCAGAAGTCCTTAAATTGGTGAAGATTGTGATCTGATTTGTGATAAAATGAAAACACACATGGGAAGTAAGTTTTAGGGACAGGAAGATACAGATGGTAAGCCTTCTTCAACCTCCACCAGACCCCAAGTGGAGGGTAGTATGGTGGTCCAAAGAAAAGATGATGGTCTGTTGAGCAGGAAAAACAGGAGGGAGGCAGAGAAGTGGGAAAAATGGTAGATAGTCCAGGTGTAGAATCAGCATGGCTTCTGAATAGCTTGAATGTATAGAGGGCAAGAGATGAATACAGCAGAGACTTCTGTCATAAGTATTATGAGCAGTATAGACAGGGTTGAGTGGAAGAAAGCCTGGCTTCTCTACTACAACTGGTCATACTATAAACTTTCAGATCCCAGGATGAGCAAGCTGTGACAGTAACAGTGATGTAAGTCTTTTTATTACCTCCACAGACCTACACTGACATTTTATGGGGTTAAGAAGATAATTAAGGTCTTTGCTTTTTCCCAGAATTATGTCAATTCAATGTAGTAAGATTTACCTCATATTTATTAAAATTTTCTTAAATGTGTTTTGTGCCATAATGTGTGACAACAGGTTCTCAATGGAGAACTTAAAGGTAGAAATTTGGGTGATCAAGCCCTTTGGAAGATTCATCTTTATATTTTATGTCTTTGGTGAATTGGCAGGGCCCCTTCTTCATCCTCCTCATCTAATTTGGTCACAATCACTCCTCTGCTCCTTTTTGACCTAGAAAGTCGTAAGGCATGCCAATGATCCTGGACTAGTTCTTTGAGAGATTTGGAAACCTCCAAACAAAGACTTTTTTTTTTATTTTATGAATTTAGGACAGGGTCTACAGGGTGTACAAGGTCTTACTACATTGATTGGACTCTTAGTGATTCTCCTGTTTTCAGCCTCCCAGGTGCTGGGATTATAGGCATGCACCACCATGCCCAGTCTCAATCACTATCTCAGTGTGCCCCAGGGGCGGGGCCTACACGGCATATGGGGGATCGAACCCAGGCCACTATGCTCTGCCTAAGTAGGTGCTTTAGTCTGTTGAGCTATCTGTCTGGCCCTCAAAGACCTTTTATAAAATAATATTTTTTCACATATATTCCAGTAGCATGGGAGCTGGTAGATAACTGAAAAGAAAAGTGGTGAAGGCAGTAATGAAGGTTCTAATACAATATTCTGGAATAGTGGCAACTCTTCGTGGATTACTATTTGATCCTATTTAAGTTGGTTGAATCCCCATTCTTTAATTTTTCATTTTTGAAATAATCTAGCAAAGAGTTCCTGGTGAAATGTGGAAAATATTAGAACACAAAAAAGAGATAAAAAAGGAAATGAATGACCCAAAATGTTAATATTAGACTTTGTATCATGATTAGGAAGTGGATTTGGAAGATAAAGCTAAGTGTTTTTCTACCTATTTTTCAGTCATTATTAATTTCTGGCAACATATTCTTCATTTGTTGGCTGTTTACTATGCACTAGACACTATTGCTGTAAAATTATTCTTCTACTCATTTTCATTTTTCATTTAAAGAGTGCTTAATTTTTGGAGGAAATTGGTATTTATTACTGAGGTGGAATAATTTTATCCACATCCACTGATCTTCCTTTGGATTTCTTGGACCTCTTCTAAACGATACTCTCTTGTGGACTGTTTGGGGCAAATTCAGAGACTGACAGGTCCTGGTCACTGGCTTTGGAAATTTCCACTCAGCTAAAAAAGATCATTTTAAAAACCATACTAAAGCTAAAGAGAAAGAACTTATCAATACATACTACAGTGTTGTCAACCATGTGGTCTGTGAAGTACTTTTCTTTCTGTGCATGAAAGGACAAAAGAAAATCATTTTTTTCAGTGCTTGTCACAGCTCTTTTAAGAATATGCATTTTTTATGTTTTCTTTTCTATCTTTCTGTTTTTCACCTCTTCCTCTCTCTCTTCCTTGTGCTACTTTTGCTCTTTGTTTGGAGTAAAATGTTCACAGTGTGTTGGACTCTGTCACATAAACTGTTCTATAAATGCAGTGGTCATGTGAAGGCATTCAGAGACATTATTTAGAAGGTTTGCCACTTTAGCACTGGACAGATAGCTCCTGGGCTAAGTGTCTGCCTTGCGAGCACAAGATCCTGGATTTGATTCCCCTCTGGCATGTGAGCCAGCCCTAGAACCCCTGGTGTGCTGTGCTGGCCCTGAAACTGAGAGTGGTGATAAGCACCTATAATTTCAACACTGGGGAGGCTGAGACAGGAAGATCACTACCAGTCCAAGCTGTATAGCAAGACCCTGTACCAATAAATAAGTAAATAAATAAATAAATAAATAAATAAATATTTTAAACAAGAAAGTTTACTACTTAATACTTCTTTTTATTTCATTATCTACAATAATTTTAGCATATAACTACACCATTGAATGCACATCATTCAGTGTGAGATGGGAAATGAAAACTAAAATCCCTTACACTTCACAAGGCACTTTCCATGAGGAAGACAAGCTTACTAAAGCGTAGTATTGGCTACAGCACTAAAGTCGGAGGGAGATACAGGTCCCCTCAATCAGAAATGACACCTTCAGAGTGAAATAACTGCTCATAAGGGATTTCTTAAGGTGAATTTTTGTAAGCACTGATGAAGAATCATACCTCACATCTTGTACTTAACAATTTTTACTTTTTCAAACAAATGAAGTCATTTGGCATTTTCTTCCCAAACATGTGATGCGAAGGATACGGTCACAAGATATAAAGGAGGGACCTGGGGAAACAGCTCAGTAGAATAAGCATTTGCCTGGCAAGTGCAGGGTCCTGAGTTCAATCCCCAGTACTGAAAAAAAAGGTGTAAGGGAGACCATTTTTAAGTAAGTTAAAAGATGTGTAATCTAGTCAAGAAGATAGATATTTACCTGGGTTAGAATACAGCTCCACATGATGAGGTCTAGTAAGTAACTCTGAACAGAAACAATAAGGAGACAAGACAAGGATGCCCCTAATTTAGTTATCATATGGAGCTTTCTTTTGTTCTCTTAAGATAAATGAGGAATCCATATTGCCTGCCTCCAACTGGTGAGGAAACCTGCTTTCTCTTGGGTGAAGCACTGAGCCTAAGGTCCCACAGCACTTTCCTTGCACACCTGACATCTTTTTACTCCCCAGCTAATGTGTCCTCTGAAGCCTGGACCCAAGTCACAACCTGGTCTTCTAGCTGGGGCTTGTCACCCTTGCTTAGCTGATAGCGCATTGTTGGTGCATGGAAGGTACCAGCTGACGAAGCTGTCCTGTGATGAGCCTTCTTTGATGTGAATTCAGATCACATTTGGAGCGCACATTTCAGGCAGTCCCTCAATAAGGCATCCTTAGGACTTTGCATTTTCATTAAAAAGGGACTATGGTTTTCAGTGCAGATATTTAATGAGATTTTATTCATATTTAAATATTTGAATAATTATATTTGCTTATATGGTAAGAGCAAATTTGAAGCAAGTGGCTTTTCGGCCAAAAACAGAACAATAAAAATCCTGGTTCAATCAAACCGAACTGGATTCAGTAAAGAAATAAAATGACTGGCATGTCTAGTTTCTAATTTTCGAGGAAGGGAGTGCTGAGCTATTTTAATCATTTTCTAATGTTTGTAATAGGTCTTGGTGCCTCACAAACTTGAAAACGTGAGTTTTTCTCAGTTAGTATTTTTAAAAGAGCATTTGGGGTTAGGTTTCTACCCCTGAAACACCAGAATGAACATGAATGAACTTAAATTACACAATGATAACTATTGTATGGACCATGTTGGAAAAACTCTTGGGTACTGGCAGGCCGTACAATCCAAATTATCGAGAATAAAGATTTCTAAGCTACTCAACCAACTTTGCAAGTGTGAAAAGGATGCTAATTGTTTTAGTCTTTTCTGTATTGATTATGTTGGAGGTCTAATTGAATCAGATAGACATAATATATACATAGGTGCTGAACTACTGGGATAATGTAGTTGGACCTATTGCAACACGGATATAATTAAGGATTTGTTAATGCTTGTATAATAAACCTCCATTATGAAGGATTTTTAACTAAGTATTAAAAATTCATTCTCAGCTGCAACTTGCCATTCATGGTCTCAGCTAGGAAACAATTTTCTAAAAAAAAATTCAAAAAGCTTTCCTCTGGATGGCTTTGTAACTGATTTTGCCTTCAATAAAAAGTTTCAGGCATCGATCTCTTTTTTTTCAAAGGAAAAATTCTAGACACACAGAAGTAAAAGAGAAAAGAGAGCATTTTTTTCACACCCAATGTCTCTTCTCATTGGGTGTAGCACTTCTTTTAAAAGTTGGATTTTATTGTTGTTGTTGTGGAAATTGAACTCAGGGCCTTAGGCTTGTCAGGTAGGCACTGTGCTACTGAGCTACATCCCTGTCCCTGTATTGCATTGAGGCAAAACTTGAACTGATATTTTTGTAGTTCAAATAAAACAAAAAGTTATGAAGAAGACATTAAAACCCTACACTTTTTACTGTTATTTTTTAACGTTTTTGGTTGTTGCAGGGTCTTACTATACAGCTTGGACTCATGGTGATCCTCCTCCTTTCATCCTCCCCTGCTAGGGATTATAGGCCTGCACTACTGGCGGGACTGACATGTCCAAGCTATCTCATCAGCCCAACCCTACACTTCTTAATTCTACACACATGGTATCTACTTTTATTGTATACTCTTCTATACATTTCAAAGTATTCATAAACACATAAATCATTTTCTTACCACATTTGAGAAACCAACATTTGAACTTAATTCTTTTGAATCTCATCCCAGCTATTGAGTCATAAATTTTTGCTTCCAAGACCAATAAATAAGCCCCAAACTACTCCTTCTTGTAACTTTTTCTTTAAAAAATTATTTACACATGCATGCATCATAAATGAAGAGGTTAAAAGTAATAAAAATAATGAGCTGTCATCTTGGTTGAGTTGCCTTCGTAGTTGCCCTCAAGCCCATTGACACTTTTACTCTTTCTCCAGTTCCTGGCATCTCAGGAACACCAGAGGTCCCTGTGAAGCCCAGGAGCAAGAAGCCCCATCTGAACACTCCTTTGTTCAGCTGAGTCTAAGTCCTCCTCAAATTTCAGGTGTTTCCATTGAACTCCATGAACCAAAGCAAAAAATATTGAATGCTTCTACTGCAAGTCATTACAGATCTTCCTGGATTTTTCTCTTTGCTATTTGAAGAAGAAGGTTTAAAAGAGCCAACTAACCACAAATATAGAACCATCTTGCTGTAGAAGACTCAAGTACGATACCTGTGAATTTCATAATTGTCAGGAATGATGTTGTAGTAAGTGGCAAGAGAAATAATCATGTAGAACTCAAAGTGAATGGTGATTGCTCTGATTTTTAGTATTAATTCTTTTAATAGTTACCTTACTGTATTTTTTTTCTATTATATTGATGACAAACTGACTTAACATAACACACATTTATCATCTCACATGTCCTTTGGTACAAAGGTCTGAAAGTGACATATCTTTCACTCTCAACTCACAAGGCTCCAGTCAAGATGGCAGCCATCTTTTCACTTCCAGGTCGGCCTTTGCTGGCCAAATCCAGTTGTGTGACGATGTAAGCTTTCAGCCTTAGAGGTTGCCTTGAAGCTGGTGGTCACATGGACCTTTGAATAACATGACAGTCCACTTATTTAAGGCAACAGAAAATATCTCCCTATCAACTAAAATGGTACAAACTCATGAAGATGAAACCCTCTCTCCTTGCTGTCTTCCACTGCTTAGAAGCAAGTCACACTGCAGGGAGGGAAGTTTATAGGAGCATAAACCTTGGACATTATTTGGTGGGCCTGCTGTATTTAACTGTGCACATATTTATTTGTCATTGAAATTTGCACTGAATTAAGAAAATGGAGTTAGTTAGCTACCATTCTGGAAATCTTTTCAAGACAATTTCCTCTTTAACAGTTTTAAACCAGATTTTAATACTTGTGATATTTTTCAGAAGTGAGTTTTATGGATCATTGCATTTTAAGGAAAACTAATCCGTTCCAGTTTGGTTTCCTTCATTTGAGCCTATCCAGGAATCTGCGTCACTGCCCTGTGCTTTCGAATGGTCTATGAGTCTTTAAAGTGAAAGATACTCTTTTAATTATTTCTTTGGTATTTACTGGTTGATCTTGGTCTGTTTGCTACACACACAAGTATTGACACCCTACATGCCTAAATATATTTTTATTAAAAAGTAAAGATGACTTATTATGCAGATGTCTCATGAAATATATACTGTCAGACACTACCAGGGGCAATATAAACGGTTTCAACTGATTTGGACAAAAAAAAATATATTATCCAGGAAAATTTAAGATGAATTTATTGGATTCAGGATTTATAATGCAGGTAAATATTCCAGTGGACATTCTTCAAAGAAATGTTTAGAATTTCATAGCACTGTTTCATGTAACAGGAGCTAGAAACACCTACACAGAAAAATTAAAATATGTATTACGAACTATTTAGATAATGAACTATCATACCAAAGTGGCAATGAATGGTCTATGTCATCATGAAGAAATGTAAACACCATATTGGAGTGCTGTATAAGGTACACAACGGAGCATTCAATATATACTTTAAGAAGTGAGGTTCGAAGGCCGGCCAGGTAGCTCAGCTGACTAAAGCACCTGCTGAGGCAGAGCACAGCGACTGGGGTTTGATCCCCCGCAAGCCGTCCATACCCCTCCTCTGGGGCGTGCTGAGACAGCGAATGAGACTGGACTTGGGGCAGGCGACCGTAATCCCAGCACTTGGGAGGCTGAAAAACAGGAGATTCACTACGAGTCCGATCTCTGTAGTGAGACACTGTAGACCATTTACCAAATAAATAAAAAAAGTTCAAAACCATGCCTATCTGGTAATATTATCTTGTAAGACAGTTGTGGAGAGTGCTAATGCTTTAAAACGTTACATGCTTAATTTGAGTGTTTATACACATGTTTGCTTTGCTATGTGTACTTTGGAAATTCTGGAGTATGACATGTTCTTTCACATGAAAGCGAAATATGCTATAATGAAATTGACAACGCGACACCAGCACCTTATAGTTTCTAGGCCTAGCGTTTTCGGGTCTCCAGAGGTTCCAGATGAAGCTTTCCAAGCTGTGGATGGACGTGAAGAGGGTCTTCCCCCCGCAGCACATCCTGAGAGGACTAGGCAGATTTTACTGGGTGGACGTTAGTATTACGACCCTTTATTCACAATATCTGAATGGGAAAAGGCCCGGATGGGAAAGAAAGCTCAGGGCAGGCATGAACTTTGGTGAGAGGCCGTGCACACCACTTCTCAATTTAGAATTTCTTTCAGGCATAATAAGGCAGCTATGTTGACAAGAATGCGATTGTGTGGTAGGACATCTAAGACTGCTCCAAAAATAGTCTGCTAAAAAAATGAAAAGGCACAGCATCCAGACATGAGTTGTTAAGTAGACACACCCAGAGGGATAGTTTGTCTCTTATTTCATGCTTGCTAGAATGAACTATGCTTCTGTGTCATTTTGTGCCATCCACTAGCGGGCAAGAAAACTCCTTTAGATTTGCCCTTACGTTTTCTAAGGCCTTTTAGGAATTTAGATTTTTGTAAAAAGAAAGATATGAACTTGAACCTCACCTAGGTTATTTGGGAGCTGCGCCACACTTGCAAATAAAGAAAAACAAAAAAAAACCTCTCTGATTCTGTTTCTTCCTCCACAGAGGACGGCAACACCTACCTCACAATATTAGTTTGCACATAGCATATTTTGGATTGAGCAGTTGTCATAGAGTTAGATTTAAAAATTCTCACTACTGTTATGCTCTGTGATTATACATCTACTTTTTAACCTCATATTTTCTTCTCATTTCTACATATGAGTATTGGAAAGTGTGAAAAGGTATATTATTGATAAGTCTCATAAAGAAAGATGCTCAGTTCTCAAGCTTAGGAAATGCAAGTTGAAATTAAGATACTGGTAGCATAGAAAAACACTGAAGAAGGCTTAATTCTCATCTTCATCATTTCATGTCTCATTAACTGAGGCTCAGCAGGGAGACAGAAAAGGAAGTGGAGTAGGGTGGTCTGGCTGAAGCAGCCACTGGATGGTGGCATTTGACTGAAAGGGTGTACTTAGCTGAGGCTGTCTAGCTTTCTTTCTCACTGCTTCTGGTCCCCTGACATCCCGCTGTGTACCGAGGAGTTCAGAGTCTCGCTCTGCATTCTACACAGTTCATGTTCAACATTTCCAAACGCTTGAATAACCTCAGTGAGGCACTGGGGCCTAAGGAACTTGACTGTGCTTAGACATCTTTGGCACAAGCACTAACAACTGACATTAACAGGTAGCTAGAAGGCACTGTATATGTAATTCCTATGGTGATACAAGAAGTTTGATTATCTGAAATAGTCAAAGCTTTTTCCAATACATTCATATGAGAGCAACTTCGTCACATTACCATGAACCCTTTTAAGCTTCAGTAGTTTGAGAATTACATGGGGGTGAGGCCTCATACTTACAGTGTTGATGAACACAATTTTTTCCCAAATGTTTTACCTACACTCTGTACAGTATGTAAAATCTCTGTATTCTTTCATTAGATGCTCTACCAAAAGGCTTTGTTTAAAGAGATTTCCATGTTCAGTGTTGGCTGGTTCAGCCACAGAAATTTACAAGGAGCACCAGTTCAATCATTTGAATATTATTTCTTTGTTGTCAAGTGCTAACACAGCCTGGATGCAAATGATGAAGATGTGGCAACGGGCACTGGAGGACGGGATCTTATGCCGATCATTGTTTTCTGTCCTTGAGATGTGAGCTCCGTAGAGAACACTTTCACGTCATTTGGCACGCTTTGATCTGAGTGTGGATTAATGTTAACGGACAAGGTTTAACAACACATTGAACATAATCGAATTCCACGCTTTTTTCTTTCCTTACTTTGCCAATGAGGGCATATTGGAAGAATGTGATCAAGACGTTGCTTTTCACATACATTCATTAGTAATTCAAAGATCTCGTAGCTGATGGTGATGCTAGTGTAATTAGCTGGGAGAAAAATGGAAGAAATGCATGTCGCTATAGCAATATGTTCATCATGAATGATCTACAGCGTAAACACCGAGATTAATTTGCAAGATGCCAGGTACAGGGCTGCATGGCTGACTAGGCGACTCTCCGATGCCACAGCGTTTGTTTTTATTAAGTATAAACAGTGCAGCAGAGCTTTCAAGGTATGTGTGCCTGTCACTGTCAATCACACAGGAGTTGCATTCCCAAAGAGTTTTCAATCCACTTTAAATTTTTTTAACAGAAGAAAAGCAACATGCTCTTTTGAGAGAATTAAATAAAATAGATACTGGTAAAGATGTCATTTTGACACCAAAACAAGGTTAACAATCTCCTTGTTTCTGGGCACAGGGCGTTTCGGCTTTATCTTCACACTTGTTTTTAATATCAGAGATAGGAGGGTTTTATGTGCAAGCAGATTTAAAAATACCGAAATTGGAAGCCATGGTGTCAGAAAACATCTTAAGAAAGCACTTGTGGATATGACCGTAAGCCGGATGACATTTTAGCCCACCATCATTTAGGTTATTACTAGAGACTTAGGGCAAAAAGGCACCCTTACCTCATTGGGCAGGGAAATGTGATACGTGGGTATATATAGGTGTGTGTTTATGAGCTTGTCTGAAGGATGGCGTTGCCAACTGCATGCTTGCTACTGATGATATTTTGAGGCCTGGAGCCAGACGCATGGGATGGTACTAGGGATTCACATTCCTCAGGTTGGATGGCAGAGTGGTTCTGCACCCTTGGCAAAAACACACAGCGTGTTTGTGGTGTGACCTTCTCATTCCACCATCGGAATTGACCACATTCAGAATTGGGCCAACCTTAGAAGGAACTAGAATGAGATAAACACTTGAAAAGAAAAGCTTAAGAATTTCAAAGACAGGGAAGCTTAGGTGACCTCATCTTTATCCCTGTATCCCTGATTTGGTTCTTGGGCTAACATAGAGGCCTGGATGACCTGTATGGACAATGTGAAGTGGACAGAATTTTTGCTAATTTGTTCATCATGTAAATATCGTAGCAAAAACTTTGACATAGGTATCATGGTATTTGTTCAAATGTTACATCAGGAGATTTAGAAAGTTGGCACCATGTGCTCTTGCTGTTCACTGATGTACAGTATCCACATAAGACAGAAAGTCAAGTCATCCTACACTATTGTGGAGCCTGCTCCACGCAGCACCATTGCCCTTGGGCAGCGAACCACTTGTAAAGATCCCCAGTAAAGGATTCCTGATAATATGCCAACGTGGTCCAGGGCTTAACTTTCAAAGACAGCAGGAAGATGAGGGGAGTTAAGGCTCTGCTTTCTCTCCTGTCAAGATGAGTACTGGGTCTCTGGAAACAACTCCCATGATCTGGTTAAATCATGTACATTATGAGACTCAGACAAGCGAATTCTTAAACTTTAAGCCAGGCCTGGCATTCACCATTCTTCCTGTGGGACTGAGCCCAGTGGCTAGAGGTTTCCAAAACCACTGTTGAACTCTGCAGTTCTTACACTGGATAGACAGATACTGTGTAGAGGAAATGAACAATAAACCTTGTATCCTTAGGAGTTCCACAAAGGAAAACAATGAACTTCAATACTGAGTCCAAGAAAGAACAATTTGCCTCAGGCTGCTACTCTAGTAAAGGCCGATGAATACAGTCAGCCCCCAAGGAAAGGAGGAACTTTCTTTTCTTCCTTCTTGCTGGTTCAGAGTGGATTGTGACCACCAGTGAAGTCGGTGCTAATCTAATCAGGATGTTTTGCTTGAACTTCTGGTGGTGTGGGTTTTGTCTGGATTGGGGAGGAAGAAAGGATTTTTTTTTTTTTTTGATGCTACATTTCTCAGTTCAAATGGCTTTTGTGAGTAAGTGTCACTGTTGTTTTCACAATACAAATTTTGCCTAAGTGCCACTTAGGCATTTAGACTTTCTGCAGTATTACTTGAAGTACAGTGTGGTGGTTCTCAACCAGGGATGATTTTACCCCTGGGGGAAATTTGGCAATGTTTGGAGCCTTTTTAAGTTGTCCTCACTGGGTTGAAAGCATGCGTGTGCTACTGGCCTCTAGTGGGAAAGGTCAGGGATGCTGCTGAATGCCTAGCCACTCACAGGCTGCCCTCCCCAAGATCTACCCAGGCCAAAGTGTCAACGATGGCTCTGGTAGCCCCACATAGACTCTTGGCTTTTGGCTCATGCTTAGGAGAAAGCAACCAAAGAGATACTTAAAGTCGTAAGTCATTGCTGGGGAGGTAGCTCAGCGGCGCAAGCACCTGACTGCCAAGGACAAGACCCTCAGTTCGATCCCTGATACCAAAAAGAAATACATCAATAAATAAAGTAATAAGTCATGAATTTATCATCACGATCAATTGACATTTGTAGATGGACATCTATGCATGCACATGTACGTAGACATGTGTAGACACACAAAGATTGGCGTATCAACTTCTGAAAAACATGTGCATTAGCAGCACAGACAAGTAGGCCTCTAATGTCAATTAGGTCCTCTGTTAGATTACAGTAGCATAAAGGGCAATTATTTACTAAAAGTTTGGTTTCTGCAAAATAGCTCTTTCATTAATTTTTGAATATATACATATGGTGTTACACATATAATTATGGATATATATATATATATATACACACACACACACACATAGGCTTCACAGTAAGCAACACACCTCTTGGAGAGGCATGGTGATGAAGAAACTGTGGCAGTATTTGAACCTAGGTCTTTGCACACTTCAAGCTGCACAAACTGCCTCTGACATCTGTAGCATGCATCCATGGCCACAATTCTAGGACTATTGGGTGGATTTGTGGGGTTGAGAAGCACAGAATTATTTGAGGTAGTAGAAGGAAGAGACATTCTTTCCTCAAGTTTCCTGATTGGGATGCTTGTGAAATTTGAAAGTTGGTGAATTTCACGTCTATATACAAAGATGCCCCATGTTCTGATGCTAGCTGTTCCCTCCCTACTGCCACCATAGAAGGATCAAAATGTTAACCTGCCTATTCTAGTGTGGTGCCCTCAAAGGTTTCATCTTTCTCTTTTAATGTTAATCAAAACTCTCCTTTCTGTAGGAGATCTCATTTTATTAGGTCATAACAATGTCTACAACACCCAATGTACTTTTAGATAGAATGACAGAGACATGTGGACACCTGGAAAAGCAGAAATTCATGATATAGGAAAAGCTTGCTGGGACTTTGTCCAGATACCTGGCTCTAGATTTCCCTCCTTTTCTGACCATCCACATCCTTTCTTCAAGTCTCTTGAATCCCAAGCAAATAATGATGAAGTAAAGATATACTCACATGCTAAAATATCTAGAAGGATGTGCAACAATACAAAGTGGCAACAGTGGTTACTTTAGGGGGTCGAAGAAGAACATGGTAGTGTTTTCCTTTTTTAACCTAAATGTTTCTACCCAGTGAATTATTTCAATAGTGCAACCTGCTGCATATTTTTAAAATCAAGAAAATAAATTAAAAATAAAAAAAAAAACCCAAGCAACTAAAATGGAGCCACTTTTAATCATGAAGCTGTTTTTGTTTTTTTTTTTTTTTCAGATCAGTACTTTTTTTCTTAGAAGACTAAAAGAAGGAAGAAGCTGGGGGCCAGGTGCTTTCTGGGGTGCAAGGCTGGTGGTTCTGTGGGTGCCAGCATTTACTGGGATTTGACATTGTGCATGCTTTATGAGATCACCAGGGAGTGATGAACCCCTCATTTGTTTCTAAGTATTGCAGGAGGGATATTCCTGGTGCCTCCCAGCCTGGCCACACTCCGTACTGCTACCACCTCCTGCTCTTTGGATCTCATTTTTTCTTAATTTTTTCAAATAATTACTCATTATTATCTGCAATCTCACAAGAACATGTGCATCTTCCTTTCTTTTGCTTAGTACCTAGAACAGTTTTCAAAATATAACTGCCTACTCATAAATATTTGCTGGGTGTGTGAATATTTTGTTTGGATTGGAGAGTTTCTGCTTGTTGGGATATTTCCTTGAGAACATTTCTGGCTACTCTTTCTCTTCTTTGTCCTCACTTAGCTAGAAGTATGAGAAAGAGAATAATATTTTATCTGTATTTAATGAATTAGAAAAATTTAGAGGCATGCCTTATATCTTGAATAATATCCTTATTCTTGTCTTCTTTTATTCAAAAATTAATAAAGAACGAAAATAGAGTATGTGTAATTACCTGACATTATTGTGTGCCTGAAATTTTTATGGATTATAATAGTCCTAGGATTTCTGAAATCTTTCTAGAATATACTAACTACAAAAAACTCTGGATGTTAGTGAAAAAAATCTTCATATTTGTGTTGGCAAATGAAAATATAGTTATCTACCCTCAGATGTTATCAACCACAAGTAATAGGCATCAGTGATTCATTTCTATTTGAGAATTATAAAATGACAATACACTCAAGAAAAATAATATTTAAGTTTAAATCATAAATTTATAATCCAACACAATGGGATTTTTTAAAAATACAAAGATCTGAAGAATTTTCTTTATTTGTTACACTAAGTTGCAGGCTTTACATAGGTAAAATTAGAAAATATCAATTGGTATACAGATACATAGTTTTTAATCCACCAAGGGGAATATAGCTGTGTGTTTCATGTGTGTGTATCTGGATGTGTTTGTGCTGTGGTCAGTCCTCATGTGCAAGTGTTCTTAAATTCTTAGAGGAGCTGCAATCTAACAACAGGGTGTTTCTGATGTGGAAATAGGAAACAGAAGTGCCTGTTAATCCTCGAGGAGTTAAAAATAATGCATTCTATTTCATTCACTCACTCTTTCAGTAAAAATTGTGTTTATGAAGCATCAGGGTATCTTAATTTGATACAGCAAAACTTCTCCCTTACAGCATCCTGTAGCCTATCTTTAGAGATTTTTACAATGGAGTAAAAGTTCGCTAGATATCATGGGGGATGTGCATAAGTGAATTGGTGGAGGACTAGAGACAGGGATAATTAGCTTTTGTGACTTTTCTAAGAACATAGCTGTACTGTGAAGTTCTGTTCTCAGGAACAGTCACTTTAGATCACTGATAGTGGTAAAAATTGCGATTGAAACAAACAAACCAACAAACCAACAAACTCAGCCTTTGGTGACTTGGTTGTCTTTGGCTGACCGGTAATGAATTCATCTAGTGTATAGACGAACTCACTTCCAATTCTTTCCTTCATCTTGCCTGAAAGGTATCTTAACACATAAACTGGGAAATAGGAATTATTACAAAAACAGAATGCACTGTAGGGGCCCCTGGGAGAGGCAATATTTAAGTTCTGCAATGAGGAAGAGAAAATAATTTAAAAAAGCAGAACAAAAGCAACCAGGAAATTGGGAAGAATATCATAAAAGCACACAGGAATGCTGTCATAGAAACCAAGGAAAAAGGACACAGCAAGACGAAAGGTGTGGTCAAGAATATCAAATGCCACAGGAGGCCCTGGATCGCGCGAGCTTTAGGCAGCTGTCCCAGCTGCCACTTCATCACTGCAAGTTGGTATCACTGAGTGCGCTCTGAAAATGCCCCTGAGATTGAAAGCCCTGCGGTTTTGTGTAAATCAAGATGCTCCGCAGCTAAGTTTAACAAGCCAGAATGGGATTGATCACGTTTAAGAAGACAAGAAAAGTTGAACGTTTCTGCGATACCTAAATGATCTCTGGTGTTTTCCTTTCTATGTGGCTTTGGTGCAGCAAGATTTTACAGAAAGCCAGGACTGAAACCTGACTCTATTATATATATATATATATATATATATATATATATATTTCTGTGTTTATGCTCGTGTGTATTTCTCAATTTAATGAGAATCAGTATTTTAAAATAAAATTATTTTAAGGGATCCTAAGTGGAGCCAATTTTGAGGGCTTTGTGGCACAATGATAATTAAACACTATTCTTCACCTATCTTTAGATACTGTTATAATTAATCAGGTTGATTGTCTTTCAAAATATTCATTATACATTGATAACATTTTTTATGATTTTATATAAACACAACACAATGCAATGCAGATGCAGATTTTAATCATTGCGTCCAAATAAGCTGACAGACATTCAGCTCTGTGTAACAAAATGGATTGCTTAATTGAGAATGTACTTGAGAAGAATACAAGGAAAACAAATCAGGTGCCATTAAAATTCAAAATAAAAATAAATCCAACTTAAAAACTACTTTTCAATCTTTATACAATCCCAATGCCATAGTCTTCCTCAAATTGCAAAAGAAACATTAATAACTGGAAATTCTGAAAACCCGACCTATGTTTCCAACTTCCAAGGCAACCTACTTTAATTTCAAATCTATTCAGTTTCTGAATTTAAGGAATAGTGATGCTACCTTATTCTGAATTGACCAGAATGCCTTAAGACAGTTTTTTTCATAAGAATGATGAAGAAGGGAGCTTCTCTGTTCTTTCTGCTTACTGAAGTAAAAGTGGAAGAGGCCTTGTTGGGAGGAGACATTTAGTCAGCAAAGAGCTCGGGTGACCATCGGGGAACCTTCCCGGCTTGCTCCAGTCCAGGCCGGCTCCTTTCCAGGCCCTAAGCGTGTCTTGTTCTCTCTTGTACCAAACACTAACTGAAGATCTAGACTCATGTATTTGTTTAATTGTGATGAAAAGTGTAAGATGCAAAATCAAGCAACTTATCTCATTCACTGTTGCCCCCAGGCTCTAACGCAGTATCTAACCTGAATTAGTATTCATTTTTGATAAACACATCAATGAATATTCAACCATTTTCCTACAATTAACCATCATAAATATAGCAATAATTCATCTAGCTTTTAATTTTTTCTTTTACTTTTATTATTTTTTTTTTTTTTACTTAGTACAGGGTCTACAGGGTCTCACTATGTAGATTGGAGTTGTAGTGATCCTCCTGTTTTCAGCCTCCCAAGTGCTGGGATTATAGGCGCACGCCACCATGCCTAGTCTCAATCGCCATCTCAGTGAACCCCGGGGGCAAGGCTGGCACAGCATGCCGGGGATCAAACCAAGCCACTGTGCTTTGCCTAAGCTGGGACTTTAATATATGCTTTACAGAGCCATATAAACCTACCACTTTTTATGTCATAAAAGTATAAAAGTCTTTACTAAATTTAGGCTTTGTGAAGCATAGTTCAAATTTATTTGAAGATGTATAATGAACCAGGGAATAAAGAACATAACACTTTACAGGATAGGCCAATTGTATATATTCTTTTGTCTAATTTTTATGTTTCTTTATTAGTATCTGTTTGAAATGCATAATGATTCCACTCTTCTTTGGAAATGGTACTTAATACATATTGCATTTGGATCATCTCTGTTCCCCTTTCTTTCACACCCTCCTACTTTCTTCTTTCTGGATTCACTTCAGTCTAGGTTTTTAATGTGTCTCACAAGTCCTGTGTTACTGATTCCATTCTAAAAGTGATGCCATAGATACTCAGAGATTTGAGAAACAAACTCGGAGTCCTCAATGATATATGCTTAGTGAGTGATCTAGCGGTGCTTTGATTAATCTAGATAACCATTTACCTTTCCTTTGAAATTCCTATAAGCACTGATGGACTCATTTCTAAAGTGACAGACTAATAAATAACGTTCAGTCTTTCCAATCAGTAAATTCCATTTGCTGATACCTTATTGATAAATTGAACTTCCTTTACAAATGAACATAGTAACTGATTTCTATATTCTACTTATACTAAATCCACACAATTTTTTTTTTATATGATGCAGGGTATCACTCTGCAGTTGGAACTCATAGAGATCTTCCTGTCTCAGCCTCCCCAGAGCTGGGGGCCTGGTTCTAGGGCCAGCCAGACATGTGGTACTGGGGCTCGCACTGGGGACCTTGTGTCTGCCAGGCTGGCCCCTATGCTATGGAGCTATCTTCCCATTCCTCCCACCATTTTATTTTTTTAAATTTTTTTTCATTTTATTTATTTATTTTTTTTAATGGAATAAGGATTTTTTTTTCCTCCTCGAATGCCTTCAGGGCACTTTTGGCTGATTGGAGTGTTGTGGGGATCGAACTACAGCAACCTGAGGCTGACAGCTTTGTGGAAGCAGCCACTTAAACAACTGAGCTAAGGCCAGGCCCCCTCCCCACCATTTTAAATAGGAATTTTAACTGAATATATTTCCTTTAATAGAAAATTTATAAAAATATATCCTAGATAATTATAACTCCTTTAAAATGTTATTTTAGTTGAAGCTTTACAAAAATTATTCAAAATAGTAAAAAAATTATTTTACTCAGCATTATACTTAAAATATGTATTAGAACTTTTTCAAAAGGGAGATTGTTAATTTATTAATTTTTTATGATAAAAGATTAGTTAGAATACAGATTTGGTTCAAGCTATGAGATTTATTAGCTGCTATTCTAACTTTCTAAAAAATATTTTATTTATTTGTTACAGGGTCTCACTATGCCATTGAAACTCATAGTGATCCTCCTGTCTCAGCCTCTGTAGTGCTGGGATTACAGGTGTGCAACACCATGCTTGGTTTTGGTGGCCAGCTTGGCTCAGGGCTGTCACAGCATGGGGTACCAGGGATCGAACCCAGGCAGTCTAAGCTCCTGCGCTTACCAGGCAGGAGCTTAGACTGCCAAGCTGTCTCCTTGGTCATAGCTACTATTCTAATTTATAATATTTTCTAGAAAGATAATACAAATCTAAATGTGTGCTTTTGCCCATGTGGATAGGAGCCTTGCGGTTATGAAGCATTTCTATTCTGCAGAATAAGGAAGTAATAAGGCAGTTCATTCAGTCTGGAAATATGTTGGCAGATATCATTCTTAACCCTTGATTATGAAGGAGTACATACAGAGGTTATTTTGATGAGTGCGTTAGTAGTTTCTGGGACAATGGACCATCTGTCCCACGTATATGTTCCCCTTGCTTTAATTGCGTGATAGACAAGTTTGCAGTGGAACTGAGCTGACCGAGGTAAGACCAGGCAAGTCTAAGTCAGTCAGGACCAGTCTGTCCCCTTGCCACAGTGATCATATCTGGAAACCTTGGCCTAGACCAACAGATGGCATTCTCACTGCCATGCAATAAGCTAGTCCTATCCTAGCAAAGCATAGAGGTCTCTCTCCTTAGTGCCAACCAGAACATCTGTGGGCCAGGCAAGGTTAGCAGACGGTAGAAGCAACAACTCAAGGGTGATGCTGAGAAGGTCTGGGTTCTTCCAGCCTCCCTCCTCTCTTCCTTCTTGTCCTTTTGAGTTGGGTGAACCATCGCTTGCAGCTAAAAGCGCACTAAGAGGTTACTGCATTACCCATGTTAGCCTTCTGGTTCCTTCTCATGGACAGTGCATGACTTTGTCCCCTTTCCCCACCCTTACTACTTTGCTATTTTCCTGCCTACGTGGCTGCCTTGGCTTGCAAGATTATTGCTAAGGTTTTGCAAAATGTCCTCATTTCTTTCAGGATAATCCTTGAATTCCTCAGAAGCCATCATGAGAAGTGGTACTGTCTCTTTAAAAAGTCCTAATTGTTTCTTTCTGTCCCAGTGCAGAGCTACTTACCCATTGTTCCTGTTTTGGGGCACTTCCCACTTGCATTCATTAATATTTCTCACCGGGGTGTCAATGGCTTGTGCATCAATACATCTCCCTTAAATATTGTGACTCACTGGGATCCGGGTCTGGCCTACGGTGCTGTTTACCCTTAGCTCTGGCTGAGTGCCTACACACAACACATACTTTAGTTTTTACTATGTGAATAAAACCCTGAAGCAGTCTCTATGATTATGTTTCAAATCATGCTGTCAGAATATATATATGTACTTTCTTATTTTTTTATATTTTCTTATTTTTTTGAGAATATATATTCTCGTATTCATTCCTAAAAGGAAAAAGATTTCACAACAAAGTAGTAACTGATGCCCAATATTTTGTAGGTGTTCCTCATAGAATTTTAAAAATTTGTGCGGAAGAATATTGTTTGTTATGTTTCCTAAATTTAGACCCATTTTAAGAATTACAATTTTCTTTCCGTCTGTTTTTTTCTCTCCAGAAAGACTTCTCTTACTTCAAATTGAGGCAGTGCCAAAAGCCAAGAGGAGGTGTAAGGTCTACTTGTCTATATTTACTCTGTCTAAAATAGCACTGGACTTTTGTTATATGGGGTTTTCCTATGATCTTGGAGAAAACATTTTAACCTGCTCTTTTGTTTGAACAGTGATGGCAAAAATTAAAAATATCATGAGATTCCAAATGTGTATCTGGAAATTACAAAGCAACTTTGGGAAGAAGCTGTAAAATCTTCCACTCTCCTCATGCACCTTTAGCTTAGCCAGGGTCAGAGCTGCCCACAAGGGAGATGGATAACTGATAGGTCCTCTTTATGAAAACTGGTTTCAAGGGCCACATCTGGGGGTGCATAGAGAAAGGGAAGTGTGTGGTTCTGTCTAAATTCCATCCAGAACTGCTCTCCCCATCTGACCCTGGAAATTGCTGCAATTTTGGCTTCCTGTGGTATGCAGTAAATAAAACTAAATCAGAGATGGTAGAAATGCACTTTACCAAGAAAAGCAAGTTTCTATGCTTCCTATGCTAGAATTGGCTGTGTATTGACAAATAGCACAATGTAATTATAATTCTTACCAGGAACTAACCACTCACATTTCTCTGGATGGACTTTGAGCATAGCTTACCAACAGGAGCTCCTGTCAGTGACTATATTTTTTATAATTTACTTTTTAAAACAATAAGAGAAGAAAACAACATCTACTACCAAAATGGTGATCAGAAATCATCTCTTAGGGAGGTCTCAGGAGAAAGAGGGCGGAGGACAGCATGAATGGCAGCTCCCTGGCAAGTGGAGCTGCCTGAATCAGTTGCCATAAAAAGAAAGGTCATAGTGAATCAGTCATCTAAGTAGCTCCAAACTAAGAATACCACAGAGCTGCCCATTGGACTAAGATGGCTTTGATGGAAAATGACAGATGAGATTGACGCGGGCATGTGAAGCCTCGCAGCTGTTCCACTTCAGGCATTCTTCTCCAGGATGGCTACTGCATGGATTTAAGAAGCTGCAGACGGCAGTCATTTTAGGAAATGGACACCATGTGGAAATCATCTTAGAATGCCGTTCCGAGGGGAGGGTGAGGCCAGTCGTCAGACACACACCACAGTCATCTCACCATCTTCACCAGTCTCTACCTTCTCACCAGAGTTTTGCTCCTGTGCCCTAGTGCTCCATTTCATGCCTTGCCTGGATACTACTTCCTAAATCTAGGCTGTTAAATGTCTCACCCGCTTAAATTCCTGCATCAGCATAAGCAGCATTGTATAATTAAAAAAAAAAAAAAGATGTTGGAGAAAGACGTCTATTTTATTTAATTGGCAAATACAAGCCATACACTTATTATACAGAACGTGTTGTGTTGAAACACAGAACACTTAGTGAAATGGCTAGATTGAGTTGCTTGACGTAGGCGTTACTTCATATACAATTTTGGTGTGAGAAGACTCAGAATCCGTTCTCTAGCAGTGTTCAAGGGTATCTCATGCCATGGTTTGGGTGTTTTGATCTCTTCCAGTCACACGTTGGGAACTTAATCCCCAGTGCAAGCGCGATGGGAGGCAGGGCCTGCTGGGAGGGCTCAGCTGGTAGGAAAGCCTTGTTACTGCTTCCGCAAGGGGTTGTGGGAACGGCTTCCTTCTCTTGCACTCCTCTGCCATGCGATGAGCAGTGTTCTTCCCCTCTGCAAGACACGGTGCACAACCGTGTCGCCTCAGAAGTGACGGGCCCACCGCTATCAGGATCCAAATACAACTGCTGTCTTAATCCTGGACTTGGCAGACTCCAGAAACATGAGAATAAATTTTTGTGATTAATCCATTTTTTAATCTCAGGTATTTTGTTACAGCACAAAACAGATTAAGTTACCATGCGTTGCTATTTACCTATAGTCATCATGTTTTACAAAAAGGTCTCATGAACTTGTTCCTTACATCTAAATGAATTGGTTTTGTTTTGTATTTAGGACAGGGTGTGCAGGATGTACAGGGTCTCACTGCGTAGATTAGACTTTTAGCGATCCTCCTGTTTACAGCCTCCCAAGTGCTGGGATTACAGGCCTGCACCACCACGCCCAGTCTCAATTGCCATCTCAGCGCGCCCTGGGGGCGGGGCCAGCGCTGCAGGAACAGGGATCAAACTCCCGGCCCCTGAGTCCGCGTAAGCAGGCACTTTAATCCATTAAGCTATTTGGTCGGCCCTTTAAATGAAATTTTGCATCCCTTGAGCAGTATCTCCCCAATCCTTTCTTCCCCCAAACTATGAGCATAACTGCTACATTTTGCATGAAATGTGCTTGTGTGGTGTTTGTATTTATGTGTGCGGCTTTTTTCACTTTTTAAGAAGTCCTTTAGGAGCATCCCTGTTGCCCTAAATGACAGCAATTCCTTTTCCAAAAGGACAAATGGTGTTTCATTGTGTATATACACTATACTTTAGAAGCCCACTCCCTCAACGATGGAATCCTCAGTGACTCCCACGATGCACAGCGGAGTGCAGCGAAGACACTCAGGAGCGGGATTGCTGGGTGTTGTAATTCAGCTTTTACTACTTGAGGGGCTCATGCTGGCTTCCATCGTGGCTGTTTATCTCATTTGTACTGACAGTGTGCAAGTGCGTCTGTTCTTTCATGTCCTCACCACACTTGTCATTTTCCATAATAACCATTCAGAAATGTAAGGGGTAGTGTTTCATTGTGGTTTTAATTTGGATTTGTCTCATAATTAGTGATGCTCAGCATTTTTGCAACAGCCTTTTGGTCTTTTAGTTATTTATTTGGTGGAACCAGGGATTGAACACAGACCCTTGTGCTTGCCAGGCAAGTGCTCACTCTACTGAGCTATCTCCTCTGCCCTCTGATCTTTTATATATTTCCTTTAAACCAAGAAATTTTGACTATGTATTTTTTTTCCTTTGGTACTGGAGATAGAGCTCAGGACACTGCACTTGCAGTGCAGATGCTTATGCCTCTGAACTATCTCCCTGGCCCGACTTTGTCTCTTTTTAAATTATGTTATTTTTTCTTATTACTTTTTCTTACCATATAGTATTTATTATATATTATGTTATATATTGTTATGGTATTATATATGGTTATACATGTACATATGGTATTAGATATGTATGAGGTATATGGTTTGCAAATATTTTCCCTGTTTCATAAGTTGTCTATTGAGAGTCCCTTTACTCTACAGAGATGTCTTAGTTTAATGTCCATTCATCTGCTTAATTTTACTCCTGCTGTCTGTGATATTGGAGAGATATAAAAAATCATTTCTTAACCCAGTTATGGGGCTTTTCTCCAAATTTTGAGTTTTGCATTTCATTCATTTCGAGTTGACTTTTGGATATGGTGTAAGCTAAATATATAATCTCATAGTCTAGTATATGGGAGTCTAGTTGTTCTAACATCCAATAAAGAAAGTAATATCCTTTTTGACTTTGCATTCTTGGTGTTTGTGCTTATAATCAGTTGATCATAATATAGAGATTTCTTTCTTTCTTGTTGGCCCATGAATTTCTGAACATTAATACCATGATACTTTGATTAATATAGTTTTGTAGTCTATTTTGAAATAACTATTCCCTCTCCCCATTCATGTCAGAAATAAATGAATGTTGGAATAGTGGGTTGAAACTCCATAAAGGAAAGAAGTATGTAGATAGGGAACACCACACCTCTATTCCATGTCACCTGAATTTGATAGCATGCAAGTTATTGATTTTATTAGGCTGTTAAATTTCTCATAAATTTGGAAACATTTTCTTACGATTAATTGAAGATCATTTTGTATTGTTCTGGAATTAAACTCTCTTTTTTATAAAGATATTTTATTTACTTTATACATTTCCATTTTGATATAGAATCCATCAGTACGTATGCAACTGGTCCTTCCTTTGAATCCATGCTTTGTACATCTGTTGATTGGGTCAACCATCGGTGGGGAAGTATAGAAATCTCATCTGCACTGGGTAGGTACAGATGATTTCCTATACAGCATTTCCTAGATGATATAATATATCAACTACTTGCATAGCAGTTATTGTATCATAATAAATCTGTGGATGTACATAATTCTATGTCCTTTTATACATAGGACTTGAGCACCTGCCAATTTTAGTTTCTACAGGAGTCCTGGAACAATTCCCACATGGATATGGAGGGACAGTACACACACACACACACACACACACACACACACACACACAATCTAAATGCTTGGGTGATGTCTAACAATTACCAAAACGTGTTTGTACTATTTGTATTTTCAAGGGCCATTGGTATAAAATAAAGTATGTTTTTAAATAAAACAAAGTAATACATGACCCCTCTTCTTTCATAAATTTTACAGAAAATTGTGTAATACAGGTTAGGTGAGATCTAGGAAAGCTATTCCCCATAACCATCTCTTCTATAATTATTTATAAACTGTACATTCTACACATCCTAGTAATAGTGAAGATATTTAATAATATTAAAATCAAACTAAGCTGAATTTATCTGCTTAGTGAACAACATTTCTCTGGCCATAATTTAGTTTAAAACATTTTTTTAGAGATTGAATTTTCTTCATCACCACTGTTTTTTGTGTTGTGCTTTTGGCTTTTATTCTAAGGCAGAGCGTTTTTAATTTTAACTTGATCTGTTGTATTGACTTTCAATGCCAATATATTGTGTAGTACCCACCAAGAGACTTTTTTTCCTGCTATTCAGAATTAAATAAACCAAGACACTACACATGTCTTAAAACCACAATAGTTTATTTATAAGAAGAAAGACAGCTCATCAAACTTTCCACAGGAATTTAAAAAATCCATTGGGGACTCAGAGTCTTTACTTTCTTTCCATTCATATAATTTTGGTTTTGGCTTGACACTTAGCACAATATTCACTTCAAAAGAATATCCCTTGCATTTAAAGTAAACAATCATTGTTCTACACAGACTTTTAATTTTTCTTCTCTGCCCTTTGCCACTTTTCTACTTCCATTCCAGGACTTCGCTAGCATTACATCCAGAGTGTGCCAGACAGAAAATCCCTCTCCAGCTTATATCTTGACATGAAGACTAATTCATGCAAGATCACATTGACACACTTTGTTTTATTTCCAATGACTCTTGACCTATGTGTTTTCTTAACATCTTAAAATGATACTTTGATTACAGAGGATGAGATAGGACAAAATAACTGCAATTAGAATGAAATAAGATTTTGGCTTCAGGAAGGAAAATTCCACTTGAAACGGATGCAAGGCAAGAGGCTTCATTTTGTGTTCGAATTCTGTGGGCCTGGAGAAGCCAAAACATATGCTGTAGTATGGCCATAGTCACATCCAAAGCTGAGTTTATAAAAACTTCAAATCTCACTCTGTAAGATATGGTTAACTGGTGACAGAGGGAGGGTGGTCAGTAACAAATATTCACAAACTACAGAGCTCTATCTGTTGCCTGCTGTCTCAGGAGCAAATTTACAGACTGTAAACCTACTCTTGCTTCGGCAGCCAAGGTTTTCTGCCATACACAAAGTTCACTTGTTTCTGTCATATTGTTAAAACAATTGAAAACTTGCTTTAAATTTAGCTAAGCTAAGAACCCTCAGGCCTGGCATTTATTGTAAAGAAGCCATCTCATGTAGCGCTTAATATATGCAATAATTTTAACAACTTTTTGCCAGAATACAATAATTTACCCAATGAAAAAAGAATGCTTTAATGATGAAAGTACAAAAAGCTATGAACTTGCTTCACAAAACCTAATTGTGGAAATTACCACTGTAGCTGCCAGAAGAGAAGGAATCGTGCGCTGCACAGCGTACAGGAGTGCTGCCTAGGCAGATCACAGCTTTGCAGCACGTTTTATTTCCTCTGTAGGTCATGATCAGAATCCGTGGGCCAGAAACACGCACTCTCGGTGCTTACATCCTCTTCACAGACGTCTTCACAAGTCTGACTAACGCATGTAGTCTAAAATCTTGTCTGACACACGTAGTCTAAAATTCCATACCTTATTATGGAATATAAATACATAAAAATATACCTTCTTATGTAAAATTTATGGACTTTAGTTGTGTCATATACTCATGCATGTTAATTTTGCCACATAGAGACCCTGCATTAGTATTTGCCCAATGTGTGTGTGTGTGTGTGTGTGTGTGTGTGTGTGTTTTGGTGGAACCAGGGATTGAACTCAGACCCTTGTGCTTGCCACCGAAGTTCTTATTCTACTGAGCCATCTCCCTGCCCCCCAATGTGTTCTAAATTAACACATGCTTCTGGCACTGATCTGGCCCTCTTGCTCACACTTAATCTCTCTCAAGACATAATTGAATACCGTGAATGGGGCACGATGTTCCATCCCTGTTGTGGAAATTGTGGTGAGTAGCATGGAGGAGTGCAGACCTCCCGTAGCCACCTCCACTGCCAGGTCCCAGGCAGACAGCACATGAGGCCCAGAGAATAGTTGTGGCCCTCTCTGCAGCCATGACTGACTGAGATGGACTGCTAGGAAAGGCCCAGAGGTAAGAGGCAACTCCAGCATCACACAGGGTCCACATGCACAGGATGGACAGTGGGGAAGAGGGGAGTGAAAAGTCCAAAGCAACAATAATAGTATGAGCCACCAGGTTCTAAGTTAGGAGAACTAGCATTGTGCTTTAGGAAAGAGAAACACAGAATAGAAGCAGGCAGGTGGTGTCATCCCTGTTCTCTTTGTTGTTGTTTTGTTATATTGTTTGCTTATTTTGTTTTTGTATTTTATATTTTTTCTTTTTCTTGTTTTCCTTTTGTTTCTTTTCTAGATGGCTGGGGAGAACTACAGTCATGCTCACACACACACACACACACACACACACACACAAAATCCCATTCCCTAAACTCAAAGACCAAGTTCAGACAAACCCGTTTATTTGCCTTGTGTTCTCCTCTGCCCTCTTCTCTAGTTTCCCATCCAGTGATCATCCTCTGTCCTCCAACCTTGTGTCTCCTTTCTTTTCAGTTATCTTGTTTATTCACTATGCTTCTTAAATCTCTATACTTCAAGGTTAAAACCACTCTACCAAGGAGAAACACTTTGAATACAAGCTCTGAATTTACAGTTTCTGTTATATAATTATAGATTTTGTACAAGGCACAAAGTTAATAGCTAACATACTTTTTAAGTTTATAAACTGTGCTTGATACTATTGGTTTTGCTTATCATACTACTTTATGTAACTGTTGTAATCAAGTCTCACTTCTGTATCAATACTGGGAAACTTGGGGGTTATAAACTCTCCACAGTCCAGCACCAACAAACTGGGGACTGAGCCAAATAGATATCAATATGTCACTCTTAATTAACTGTGAAAGTAAGATCTTGGAACAGACACAATCCAAGAACCTCCTACACATAGAAAACATCCCTGAGGAAAAGACTTTTCCTAGAAAGGACTTGATTCTAGTCACATAGCCACCTAGTGCAAAATCCTACAAAGACTAACACAAAACAAAATAAAAATTTTGAAATAGAAAATGACGAGATGCAGAAACACGATATAATTTCAGATCTCTAGTGCATCCAAGACAAGTCCAGAAGACAGAAAGAAGAAAAAAATGGAACACACACAACTTAAATTTCTGAACTGATGACAACCAAGGTAAAGAAACAAATCCATGAGGCTAGAGAGGAAATCAGAGAAGACATAATTTCACAGGTTTATAAAAAAAGAAATGTGAACATTCATAAAGGAATTGTTCAGCCAATCTAGAGTAGAGAAAAATAAAAAAATAACAGATGATAATAGGAAAAGGATGGAAATTGTGAAAAATCAATACAGGAAAAAAACAGAATGCATAAAGTAGATTCAAACAGACATCTAGAAAATTAGAAAATCCACTGAAAGCTAGTGAAAGTGCCTAAATGAAGCTGAATACAGGCTTTCATATCTTGGACGCAAGTTTACAACTAGTGATGATGAAAGGTGAGATATCTTGAAAATAACACAATATCAGAAAATAATCTGGCAGCTGCAAGATAATGCAAAATATATAAGAATAATTGATGTAGATGTAAAAGAGCCAACCTAAGTGACATTAAAAATAAATTATTCTTTGAAGTAACAGTAAAAAATTTCCAAGAATGGGAAAAGAATAGGCGAGGCATATAGAATTCCAATGAATTAAAATACAACAAATTAAATCTACATCCAGACATGTATTAATCAAGATCCCAGAGATTCATTATAAGCAAAGAATATTAAAAGCTTTCAAGAAAAGAAAGAGATCGCCTAGAAAAGAAAACCAATCAGAATCATGAGAGACCTCTGAGTACAAACCATCAAGTTGAGAAGACCTTAAAGTACTTTAAGTCCTGAAAGAAAACAAGCTTCAACTTAGATTTATGTACAATGAAAAACTATCTTTCAAATTTAATGGAAAAATAAGATACTTCTATGACAAAGAACAACTGAAGAAATCCATGATCACCAAGCCAACAGTTCAGGATTATGGAAAGACATTCTAGATAGAGATAAAAATGACTGCTCTTCCAAGAGCAACAGTGGAAAGAAACCACCAGGCAAAGCAAGCAATTAAGCAGAGGGGACATGCTGAGAACCAACAGTGGGAAGATATCATGACAAAGATAATCCAGTACATAGCAATTATAACGATCAGTGTTAATAGTCTCAATTAACAAACCAAAATAGAATGGCCAAGTGGATCAAGAAACAAAATGGATCAGAAAAAAGCTGAAGTAGTTATTCTGTTTGCAGACAGTGTGAATTTCAAACCAAGAACAATCAAAAGAGATTAAGAAGGTCACTATATACTTGTTAGGGGAAACTTTGAGAGGAAGAGAAAAAAAAATCATTCATATATATGAACCAAATATGGGATCAACCAACTATGTAAGACAAATATTGATAGACATGAAAAATCAAATGAAAAATAATACATTTGTAATAGGGAATCTTAATACCTCTTTGTCACAAAGAAAAAGATAAACCAGACCAAAAAAAGTCAGCAAAAAAAAAATAGTAATAAGAATCTATAAAGAACTAAAAAAAAACCAGGTCCCCAAAATTTAAAGACCCAATCCAGAAATGGGCATCCGAGATGAACACACGCTTCTCAGAGGAAGAAATTAAACAAGCGAATAAATA
>NW_004524766.1:4034003-4040843 GCF_000260255.1 Octodon degus | reverse complement strand
GGGTGGGCTTGGGTTCTGAGGTTGCATTTTGTTCCTTCTCGTCATTTTGTGTAGCACTGTCTTCTGCCCTTTGTTATAGACCTTTGCTGTAGTTATAACCTTCGCACATACTGAAGTTCAGGAGCAGCTCTACAAAGTTTGAACTTATCCAGCTGCTTCTGGCTTAGGTCTGTCTGCTGTGCTCAGCTCCTTCCCGCTGCTGCCCTCGAGGGTGAATATGTTGTGCCCCTGTGGCAAGATGTTCTGTTCCTGGACTAGCTGGGTAGAGCTATCCCCTTCACTCTCTGCAGGGCTTGCAGCTGCAGGGTTACACCTCAGGCATGTATGCCAGGCCTGAGCTGTGCCTGGAGGGGGCAAGTTGAAGTAGGGGGAAGAGGAAGCTCTCCCACACACTCACTGGACCTGGACTAAGACTGGCTATGGGGATTCCCAGAACACCGCAAAATTCCTACTCAGCAGGTGGCATGGGGAGGTGCTGCGGAGTGATGTGGGGCGGCCCGAGGGGGTGGGAGAGGGTCCGGCCCATGCTGCACCTGGGCTGGGACAGGTCCCGCTGGCGCAAGGTAGCAGGAAGCTCTCCAAACACTCACTGGACCTGGGCTAGGACTGGGTCTGGGGGATCCAGGAAGTGGGTAGAAATTCCTACTCAGTGGGCAGTGTTAGGGAGGTACTGCGGAGTGGTGCGGGTGGCCCGAGGGGGTCGGAGAGGGTCCGGCCCATGCTGCGCCTGGGCTGGGACTGGTCCCGCTGGCGCAGGGTAGCAGGAAGCTCTCCACACACTCACCGGACCTGGGCTAGGAGTGGGTCCTCACCAGACCTGGGCTAGGAGTGGGTCCCCAAGTTTTAATACAATCTCAATCAAAATGCCTTTATCATACTTTGCTTAGCTACAGAAAACATTCCTAAAATTCCTTTGGAAACAGAAGAGATTCAGAATACCAAAGGCAATCCTGGGCAGCAAATGCAGGATAAGGAACATCATTATCCCTGACTTGAAATAATACTATGAAGCTACTGTGATAAAATCAGCATGAAACTGAAAAAAATTACCTAAGGGCCAATGGAAGAGATTAGAAGATGCAGACACAACTAAAAACATACTCAGCCACCTTATCTTTCTAAAGGGGCCAAAAATGTTCATGGGAAGAAAGACAGCCCTTTAATATATGGTCCTGGAAAAGCTGGCTTCCCACATGACCAAGAGTAAAACTAGATTTAGGTCTATCACCATGTACTAATCAAAATGCATCAAAAATCTAAAGATTAAAACAGAAGCACTATGTCTACTATAAAATAAACTAGGTGGGAATCTTAAAGACATACAAGTAAACAGACAGTTTGTGAAATAAAAACGAATTGCCTGGGAAGTACTTCAAAAACAAACAACTGGGGTCTCAATATTTAAAAGGTTTGAATATGGAAAGACATCATCTTTTTCACAGAGTAAAAAGAGGACACACAAAGTGCAAAAATTTTTAGCCCATTGTGCTTCAGACAAAGGACTTTTATCTAGAACATACAAATAATTTCAAGAAACCAGTCTCTCCAAATTCAATTACCCCATCCAAAAATTGGCATCAGAGATAAGCATGCTCTTCTCTGGTGAGGAAACACAAATTCCAAATAAATACATAAAAGATGTCCAACATTGTTGGTCATTTGATAAATGGAAATTAAAACAGCACTGAGCTTTCATCTCACTCCACAAGGAGTAACTGTCCGCAAGAAACCAAGCTATAACAAGTGCTGGTAAAGCTGCGAGAAAAAGGAACCCTTCTCTACTGTTAGTGGGAGTGTAGCCTGGTAGAGTTACTACGAAAATCACAGGGGTGATTCCATAAAACTAGAATTAGAGGCCTCATCCAACCCAGCTATCCCTCTTCTGGGTATTTTCCTCAAAGAATTAAAACCATTCTACCACAGCAATATATGTGCATCTATTTTTATAGCAGCATAATTTGTCATGGCCAAATCTTGGAAACAACAAAAATGCCCATCAATTGAAGAGCTGATAAAAATATGGTATTTTTATAAAATGGAGTATTATTCAGCTATGAAGAAAGATATATTTGAGAGTTATACAGGTACATGGATGCAACCAGAGAACGCAAGTGAAATAGATCAGACTGACAAGTGTAAACTTGTATTGTCTCACTTGTTTATAAAACTGATAAAGTAAATAAGATCTGAAAGTTACAATAGATATTGTGAAAGGGAAGAAACTTCTAAAAGGAATAAAACAACTGGGATGGGGGAAAGCAGAGAAAAAATAAAGGGATAATTATATCTCACATACAAGACAGTTAAGGTAAAGATACCACTAATCTCTATTAATTCACTAAAAAGAATGATTTGTGCTTGCATTGTCTGATTAATCTTTCATGCCAGTATCTTCTAATCTGAGCAACTATTTCTTTTTTTTCCCCCCCTGTATTTTAGGGAAGGGCCTATGGGTGTTCAGGGTCTCACTACTAGATAGGACTTGTAGTGATTCTCCTGTTTACAGCCTCCTAAATGCTGGGATTATGGGTGTGCACCATCACAGCCAGTCTTAATCTCATCTCAGCATGCCCTGGGGGCAGGGCTGGCATAGCAGGCCCGGGATTGAACCTTGGCCCCTGCACCAGCTGAGGACCTACCTTGAAGATAATAGTGTTCAGTATATTAACTATAGTCTCCTATTATCTGGTTTTGAAACTTTGTATCATTGTTTTTATTGTCTTTTCTCCTTAAACAAAAATAAATGGAAGGTGAAAGTGCAATTGAAATAACGTGAGTGTCAACAGAAAGAATTCAATGGGCACAGGAAGAAAAAGACTGCAGCAGCTACCTGTTTCCTGTGAGTTTGCTTCACGCTCTTTGAGCCTTCAAACAACACCCTGGGAAATTTGTTAGCCACCTTTTCTATCATTTGCAGTGGAATTCGCTTTCTAGGGTCAAGGACTCCAAAGTCAGACTCAGTAGTTTTCCACTTTGCAAGTAAGCGAATTTAGCCAAGAAGTGTGTGTCCTCTGGTTTCTCATTTGAAAAAGCAACTCTTGAAGTATACATTTATTTACATAGTTAATTGTATAAACTCAGATGAAGCCTGGTAATAGATGGAGTAACATTGTTTAGCTTGTCAAATGGTTTTCCCTGCCCTCACGTAGCAACCCACAGAACGATACTATCTTTAACTGTACTGATTGAGTTAGATGTAATAAAATATGATAATCCAGAGTCCCTTGTAGGGTGTTGTGGAAGATTACAGAGGCTAACACTGAGTAGAATGGCTGGCAATGAGTGTTACTCATGCTTATATTTGTGCCACAGAATGCATTGCTTGAGATTGAGACTGGAATACTGTATGCCTTTACCAGCAACTGATGGACTTCCACTTGTACTCGGAAACTCATTGTGAGGAGACGGTTAATTCTGGCGTCTTACATATATCCCCAAACTCTTAGAATAGAATTATCTGCTTTGACCAAATATTAGACTCTCATGAATGTGGCTTATAATCACTAAATGTTTACGAAGCACACATCTCCTTCCTTATTTGATTAATCTCTTTTGTATTAGCAATATAAGAACTCTTACAATGTATAGCTATAAATAATTACTGGCTTAAATTGGTATCTCTGCTGGGGCCTGGGAGACCACTCTGTGGAATGAGCTCTGCCCTGGCAAGAGCAAGGGTCTCAGTTCAATCCCCAGTTCTGCAAAAATTAAATAAATAAATAAATAAATAAATAAATAAATTGGTACCTTCAATAAGTAAGCATTATTTCTTCTTAGTCTTTTAAGTACACTCTTTTTAAAAAATACATTTTAAATTTCCTTCCACTAGTTTGAAATCTGAAAAACTATATTATAAAGTGTAAATTTAATATCAAGTAGAATTACTTATGAATTTGCTGAATTTTGGATTATACTCAGAATTGAACAGATTCTATATTAATGTTTAATAGACACCTTGTACTAGTGTTACTTTTAAATACATATATTCATTCATATTCCTTTATCCTTTTTGGTATAAGGACTTGCTACACAGCTTGAACTCCTAGTGATCCTCCTGTCTCAGCTTCCCTGGGGTTATAGGCATGTGCCGCCATGCCCAGTTTTAGTGGCTGGCTCGATGCAGGACTGGCAAGGCATGCAGTACCAGGGATTACTCTCAGGTCTTGTAATCGCCAAGCAGGCACTTAGGCCACAGAGCTGTCTCCCTGGCCTCTTTTATCCTGTTTCTTTTACCTCATCTAAGATGACAGAATGCTTGGTAATCTTGCGTTCAGTGTACCATTCATAAGGAACACAACTGTATCTATAATTTTCACACAATTCTTGAAAGAATTTACTCTGTGTAACCTTCTTCAGGAAAAGGCAATGGTTCTATCAGTTCACTCGACAGTGTACAACAATGGCCTTTCTGGACATAATGGGCAATGAAGTCCAGTAATTTAGCGTCTGTAAAAAGGAAGGGAAGAGCTTTAGAAGACAATCCTAAACTTGAAAGAATGAAGAAAAATAGTTTGAGGTGGGAAGACACACACCGATGTGTTTGGCCATGAGGATGACAAAGTTTCTATCTGAGGGGTATGACATGTTTAAAGTAAAAGTAGAAGTAGAATTCTTAAGACTTTTCCTATCATATAATTTCTGTTGGCACAGCTCACCTTTATTAGTGATCAACAGTGGCCATAGATTATGTAAAACAATGAATGTATCTGTGTTCCAGCAAGATTTTGTTGATGAAACTTGATGGAGATAAACAGTGGGACTTTTTTTTTTAAAAAAGAGAATAAAGGAGTGCCAGAGCTGCTGCTGCAGAGTCTGTATCTGGGAAATTCACCCCTGATCGCTGCCTCACGTGCATTCCTGGTTCCTTTTGGTTCTAAGCTCCTTTTAAGGAGGAACATGCCCCAGAATAAGATCATGGTTGTGGGACTTGATGCCGTTGGCATGACCTGTGCCATCAGTACCTTAATGAAGGATTTGGAAGATGAATTTGCTCTTCTTGATGTCATGGAAGACAAATTGAAGGGAGAGATGGTGGATCTCCAACATGGCAGCCTTTTCCTTAGGACACTAAAAATTGTCTCTAGCAAAGAATATAATGTAACCGCAAACTCCAAGCTGGTTATTATCACTGCTGGAGCACACCAGCTAGAGGGAGAAATCTGTCTTAATTTGGTGTAGTGTGATGTGAACATCTTCAAGTTCATCATTCCTAATGTTGTAAACTAAAGTCCCAATTGAAAGTTGCTTGTTGTGTTTAACCCAGTGGATATCCTGACCTACATGGCTTGGAAGATAAGCGCTTTCCCAAGAACCGTGTTATCAGCAGTGGTTGCAACCTGGATTCAGGCCAGTTCCACTACCTGATGTGAGAAAGGCTGGGTGTGTACTCACTGAGCTGCCTGGCTGGATCCTTGGGGAGCACAGAGATTCCAGGGTCCCTCTCTGGAGTGATGTAAATGTTGCTGGTGTTGCTCTGAAGAATCTGCACCCTGAGTTAGGAACTGATGGGGATAAGGAGCATTGGAAAGAGGTTCACAAATAGGTGGTTGACAACGCTTTTGAAGTGATCAAACTAAAAGGCTACACATCCCGGGCCAATGGACTGCCGGTGACAGATTTGGCAGAAAGTATAATGAATAATCTTAGGAGGGTGCATCCAATTTCTACCATGACTAAGGGGCTGTATGAAATCAAAGATAATGTCTTCCTTAGTGTCCCTGTGTCCTGGGACAGAATGGGATCTCTGATGTTGTGAAGGTGACTCTGAATCCAGAGGAAGAGGCATGTTTGAAGAAGAATGCAGATACCCTGTGGTCAATCCAGAAGGAGCTGCAGTTTTAAAGTCTTCCAGTGTCACCACGTCACTGTCTAGGCTACAGGAGGTTTTAGTTGGAGTTGTGCCAGTTGTCCTTTTCATCTGATGCGTGATTGAAGCAGCACTATTAAGATGGCCTGGGGAAAACGTCAGTTTCTGAAAGTTAGAAGTCGAAATAGTTCACAAAACCCCACAGCTCTGTCCCGACGCTGGATGGTGCTGCACTTGTAGTCCTTGTTAGTATGAAGTAGCCCAGCATCTCTGAGACACCTTGCTGCCCAGGATACAGTCACTCTTAAACAGATGTGTGCTACTCTATTACACAGCTTCACCCACCAAGCCTTGTCTGACCTTTCCCTAGTTGGTCACAGCCTGGGATCCAGTGTACAAATCCAATATTGCATGTCTTGTGCATAACTGTTTTAAAAGATTTTATTTTGTGAGATATATATATATATATATATATATATATATATATATATATTTACACTTTTGTATAATGTAGAAAGATCTACCTGTGAACAGTGAAACCCAGTGTCACACCTACTGGAATACAACTTGAACAGTTGCTACTGTTACAGACAAAGAGAGAATACAAAATAGCAAAAAACACCAAAAAAAAAACCATCAGAAATGATAAAGAATTTCACTAAACAAAACAATAAGAATTTGCAATGGTTGTACTGTATAACATTGCCCTTAAATTCATTGTTTAGATTATCATATATAAGCATGCTAAATTGATTTTACAAAATCATAAATTAAAAAGGGGTAGAAAATAAACATTGACTGCTCCCTTCAATGCATGAGCAGAAATCAGCAGCACAATTCTCCAAGCTGTCCTATATCTATGTCTATATCATCTATATCTATATCTATATCTATATCTATATCTATATCTATATCTATATCTATATCTATATCTATATCTATATCTGTATCATCTATAGCTGTATATTTTTCCTTTCCTTCTTTCATTCTTCTGTTCTTTTCCTTATTCCAGTTTTTCCTTCACTTTGAACAGA
>NW_004524766.1:4030437-4033903 GCF_000260255.1 Octodon degus | reverse complement strand
TGCAGTGTATTATTTGTTGAAACTGTACTTTCGATTTGATTTGAAACTGTCTCATTGCTATATGTTTATCAATAAAACTTTGAAAAGAAAAAAAAATAAATAAAGCACATGATATTGTGAAAAAAATAGTAATAATAACTAAATCAAACCTGTAAAGAAATGGGCTTCGTAGATATTTACAGTGTTCTACCCAACAACATGAGAATGCACATTCTTCTCAGCTGTACATGGGACATTCTTTAAAATAGACTCCATGAAACATATTCAAGTAAATGTGAAAGATTTGAAATTATCCCATGAATGTTATCTGACCATAGTGCAATGAAATTGGAAATTAATGGCAAAAAAACACACAAAAGCTCCGTAAGCACATAAAAATGAAATAATACCTCCCAAGCAAACAACAGGTCACAGAAGAAAGTAAAGAAGAAAGTAAACTATATATACTATCAAACAAAAATGGAAATACAACTTAATGGAACCTGTGGGGTGCAATGAAAGCAATCCTAAGAGCAAAGTTTCTAGTGGTGCACTTTTGTATCAGGAAAACATAACAAGCACAGGTAAAGAACCTAATGTTGCGCATCAATCTTTTAGACAAAGAAGAGCAAGTTCAACCCCAAGCTCAAAGAAGAGAGGAAATCATAAGATCACACCAAAAACTTATTCAATGGAGACTACAAAAACAATACAATGAATTAATGAATTGAAGAGTTGGTGCTTAGACTGAATAAATGAAATTTATAAACCTCTAATTACTCTTATCAAAAAAGTTAAGGAAAAATTCAAATTCATGCAACAAGTAATGAAAATGGTGAAATCACTACGGATTGTGGAAATTCAGAAGATCATCTATAGCTAGTTCAAAAATTTTACTTGAGTAAAACAGAAATAATAGAGAAACAGAAAGGATAGAAAATAGAAGAATGGGTGAATTCCTAGAAACATACTACTTATCAAAATTGAATCAAGAAGATATAAAAAACTTAAGAGTATGACCCCTAGTTTTCTCCTTAGTGTCAGAACCTGAAAGCAAAAATGGAATTTGAAGGGTGCAACAAATAAATTGGGAACAGGGAATGAACTTATTCAAGAGGAAACAATTACTGAGTTGAGGACAGGAGAGGGAGTGGGTAAAGAGAGTTATCTGTGTGTGTAAGTAGGATGGTTTGGTCAACTGTACTATGGATTTCTGCTATTCTATGGAAAGGAGCAGATAGTGCTTAATTTGTTTCAGCTACTTTTTTCAATTTTGCCTTTTCTCAATTTTTTATACATCTATTTCCTTTTTTCTTTCTTCTTCCAATTTTACATGCACATATCTGGTAATACGAATAACTTGTGGGAAGACAACACCATACATTACATCAAATACTGTGAAATTCATATTACTTTGTTAAGTGAAATTCTGTATCACATATAATTTTTTGTTTTAATGCTAGTTTGTACTCTTTAAAATTAAAAATATAAAAATATAAAAGAAGATATAAAAATGTGAATAAACCAATATCAGTTAATGAAACCAGAAATGTAGTAAAAGACTTGCCAACAAAGAAAAGCCAAGGTCCTGAAGAATTCATGGCTGAATTCTACAAGAAATGAAGAGAAAATTTAATGCTTATACTCCTCAAACAATTTTATAAAATTGAAAGTGAAGCAATTTTCCTATATCGTTCCTGGAGGCAAACAATACTTTTACACCCAAACAAGAGAAAGAGAGAACCAAAAAAGAGAGCTACAGGACAATCTTTCTAAAGAATATAGATGTAAATTTTCAATAAATTAGTAGCAAATAGAATGTAACACATCATCAAGAAAATTATACACTGTGACCAAGTGGGATTCATCCCAGGGGTCCAGGGAAAGTTAAATATAGGCAAAACAATAAAGGTAGTACAGCATATCAACAGAGCCAAAGACAAAAATTGAATGATGATCTTAATAGATCAAAAAGAGATTTTGACAAAGACTAACATTCATTCGTGATTTTAAAAAACCTACAGGAAATCAGAGTAGATGGTCTTTACCTGAATCTGAGAAAAGCTCTCTTTCCCTCCCTCTCTTCTCCTCTCCCCCTCTTCCCTTCTTTCTCCCTCTCCCTCCCCTTTTCTCTCTCTCTTTCTCTTTCTTTCTTTCTTTCATTTTTGGTGATACTGAGGATCAAACTCAGGACTTTGCTCTTCCCAGGCAGGTGCTCATGCCGCTGAGCTATTTCCCCTGGCCTAAAAGCCATCTTTGACAAACGAACAGCCAGCATCATACTGATTGTACTGAATAGACAAAAACTCTGTAATCAGGAACAAAATAAGAATGTCCATTGCCACCAATTCTATTCAATAGCTTTCTGGAAATATTAGCCAGATAGATTACACAAGAGAGAGAAATAAAAGGAATAAGAATAGGAAAGAAAGAAGTTGAATTGTCGTTATTCATAGATGACATGATATTCTACATTGAAAACCCAAAAAGCTCTACTGAAAGACTTTAATAAGCAAATTCAGTTGCGGAGCTGGGTTCAAAGTGAACTCTCAAAAATCACTAGCATTCTTGTAAACAAACAACAAATTCACTAAGGTAGAAATAAGGGATCAACAACCTTCACAATAGCATCCAAAAAAAAAAAAAAAAAAAGACCAAAAAGAAAGAAAGAAAAAAGAGAGAAAGAAAGATAAGAAATGCATAGGAATTAATCTAACAAAGAAAGTAAAAGATATATTCACTGCAAATTACAGTTCTCTGAAAAGGGAGATTGAAGAGGATATCAGAAAATGGAAACATATTCCTTGCTCTTGGATATGGAGAACAAACATTGTTGGAAAATGGCCATACTCCAAAAACTTTTACCAAGTTTTATTTGTATTTATTTTTATTTATATATTTTTTTGTCTTTGATGCTGTTTATTTTTTTGACTGCAGATTTTTTTTCAAAGTTTTATTGATAAACAGATAGAAATGAGACAGTTTCAAATCAAATCGGAAGTATAGTTTCAACAAATAATACACTGCATATATTCTTCTTAGTGGTTAATTGCTGTACAGGATGCAGACTTGTGATCCTATTTACAAACATCATTAGAACAAATCATTCTATTCATTAAGAGAATGCAACTATATATCTATCCTAACCACTTTGAATACACAGATGCAAAATAGACATTCATCGGTATACCCCATTTTTTCTAAGTTCCGTTATTGAATATTATAGGTATGTAAACTCAGCAAAATATTCTAAAAGAGTCCAGTAGCCCATAATAGCACTGGGTCTTCTGTTTAACTGGCAATGTCAGAAATTATTGACCTGAGTCCTCCACAGTTCAACATAACAACATGGCTTTACTTCCTATACTTCGTCTTCATACTTTTCTGCTTGATGGTTAAGACCAAGGTAAAGCAGGACCTGTGCAACAAGAGTTGTAGCTTTTCGGTCTGAGAAGGTCAGTGAAATGCCCTCAGGATTTATCCTGAG
>NW_004524766.1:4009595-4029532 GCF_000260255.1 Octodon degus | reverse complement strand
ATCTATATATCTGTATCATCTATAGCTGTATATTTTTCCTTTCCTTCTTTCATTCTTCTGTTCTTTTCCTTATTCCAGTTTTTCCTTCACTTTGAACAGAGTCTTTCACTTTCACAATACTAATTGTACCTTTCAGATTTTATTTACACTTTTAGGTTCTTACACTAATGAGACAATATGATGTTTACACATACAGGTCTGATTTGTTATACTTATGCATACAATCTCTAGCTGTATTCATTTACTTTTAAAAGCCTGAGTTTATCTTTTTAATGTATAGCTTAGTAACACCCCATTCTGTAAAATTACCACAACATTTTTATCCATTTCTCAGTTGATGGATGTTTGGATTGTTTCCAAGATTTTGCTATGACAAATTGCCACCACTATAAGCATGAGTGCACATGTATCACTGCAGTATGATGTTTTCAGTTTATTTGGAAAAATACCCAGGAGGAGAATAGCTAGGATGAACGGTACTTCCAATCCTAGCTTTTTGATGGGTCTCCATACTCATTTCAACAGTGGTTACACCAAACTATATTCCCTCCCACAGTGAAGAAAAGTTCCTTTTTCCCTACAGCCCCTCCAGCATCTGTTATTGGTTGACTTCTTAATGATAGCCATTCTTTCTGGGGTGAGAAGAAATTTCAGCGTTGTTTCAATTCACATTCCTTAAATGACCAATAATGCTATTTTTTTCCATATGTGTATTTGCTGTTTACATTTCTTTTTCTGAGATGTGTATATTCATCTCAGATGGCCAGTTTTGGTTTGGGTCTTTGAATTTTGGGATCCTGATTTTTTTTTAATTCTTTATATGTTCTAGATAGATGTCCTTTGTCTGAGGGATAGTTGGCTGTAAATTTTTTCCCAATTCATGGGTTTTCTTTCCACTTGGTTGGTGATTTCTTTTGATGTGCAGAAACATTTAAAAAAGATGACATCCTAATCATTGATTCTTTGAAGTATTTCCCATGTAGTTTGATTTAGTTTTCATGAACTCTTTACATATCCCTGTGTCTTTAACATTTCTATCTCCTTTTCCTCCAGAAGCTTTAGTGTTTTTGGTTTTAATATTTAAATTTTTCATTTATTTTGACTATAGTTTAGTACATGGTGATAAGCATGGGTCTAATTTTATCCTTCAGCATGTGGAAAATTAGTTTTTCCAGGACCGTTTATTAAAGAGGCTCCCTTTCTTTCAGTGAACATGTTTGGCCCTGTTGCCAAATATATTGTAGCTGAGTGCACGTATTGGTAGTTGTATGTGCATCATGAAAAGCTATTCCAATTATCCTCAGGGGTGTGTGTGTGTGTGTGTGTGTGTGTGTGTGTGTGAGAGAGAGAGTATCATGCTGATTTTATCACAATAGTTTTGCAGTACAATTTCAAGTCAGAGATTTTGATACCTCCTGCCTTGCCTTTGTGTTCCAGGATTGCTTTTGCTATTCTAGGAAGAATCTGGTGCCAGTTGTATTTTAGGAATATTTTCTCTAGATCTGTGAAGTAAACTAATAGTATTTTAATTGGGATTTCATAAAATCTGTATAGCAATTTGAAGATTGTGGCCATTTTCACAGTGTTGGCTCTTCCTATCCAGGAGCAAGGAATATCTTTCAATATTTTGAAATCCTCTTTGATCTCTTTTTAAAGAATACTGTAATTTTCACTATTTAGCTTTCCATTTCCTTTATAAAATTGATTCCTAAGTATCTCATTTTTGGTGTTGTGAAAAGAGTGGTTTTCCTAATTTTGTTCTTAGTGTGTTCATTGATTGTGTACAAAAATGCTATTGACTTCTAGGTGTTGACTTTGTATTCTGCTGCATAGCTGAATTTGGTTATTAAATCTACAAGTCTCTTGGTGGAGTTTTTGTGGTCTTCTTGTAGAAGATCACGTCATCTTCAAATAATGATAATTTCACTTCTTCCTTTTCCATCATTATTTCTTTTACTTCTCTCACTTGTCTAATTGCTCTGTATAATATTTTTGTTTTTTTCCGGAACCGGGGATTGAACTCAGACCCTTGTGCTTACCAGGAAAAGTGCTTATTCTACTGAGTCATCTCCCCAGCCCTCTGGCTAATATTTCCAGAACTATATTGAATAACAGTGGTGAGACTGGACATTCTTATCTTGTTCCTGATTTTAAAGTGAAGGCTTTCAGTTTTTGTCTATTTAGTATGATTTTGGCTATTAGTGTATCATAGGTAGGTTTTATCAGGCTGATGTAAGGACCATCTATTCCAATTTTTTGTAGTATTTTTATCATGAATAAGTGTTGGCCTTTGCAAAAAAACTTTTTTACATCCATTGAGATAATAATATGACTTTATGTTTGGCTTTCTTGATGTGGTGTATTCCATTTATTGATTGTGTATATTGAACCATCTCTGCATTTCTGGAATGAATCCCATTTGGTCATGCTGTATAATCTTCTTGATGATTTGCTTCATTCTGTTTATCGGTATTTTATTGAGGATTTTTGTACCTATGTTTATTCGGGAGTTTGGTTTGTAGTTTTCTTTTTAGGTTGGGTCCTTCTTTAGTTTTGGTATCAGAGTAATAATTACCTGCAGGAATGGGTATGGAAGAATTGCTTACCTTTGGATTTTGTTGTAGTGCTCACGAAGAGTTGGAAATAAATCTTCTCTAAATTTCTTGTAGAACTCAACTGAGTATCCATTAGGACCTGAGCTTTTGTTGGCAGGATTTTTATTACATTTTCAAATTCACTCACTGATACTGGTTTATTTAGAGTTTTTATACCTTCTTAATTCAGCTTTAGCAATTCATGTGTATCTAGAAATCTGTTCATTTCTTCTGTGTTTTCCACCTTGTGAGAGCAAAGATTTTGGAAGTAGGTATTCATGATCTTCTGAATTTCTGTAGAGTATTATTGCATGAGTTTGAAATTTTTCTTTCCTTTTTTATAAGTTTGGCTGCAGGCTTATCAGTTTTAATTATTTTTTCAAAGAACCAACTACCTGATCAATTAATTATTTGTATTGTTTTCCTCATCTCTATTGAATTAATTTCTGCTCTGACCTTTAAAATTTCCTGCCTTTTCTGGGCTTTGGGCTTGACTTGCTCTTCTGTTTCTAAGAGCTTGAGGTACCGCATAAGATTGTTTGGGCTGCTTCACTTTTCCTGATGTGAGAATTTCCTGCTATAAATTTCCCTCTTAAGTCAGCTTTCATTGCATCCCACAGACTCTGCTAATTTATATCTGCATTTTCAATTAATTGTAAGTATTATTTAATTTCTTCTTTAATTTCATCTTTGACCCATTGTTTGTTCAGGAGCATGTTATTTAAATTCTTTGTGTTTATGGAGTTTTAGGGATTTCTTTTGTCAATAATTTATGCTTTTATTGTACTACAATAAGATAACATACATAGGATAATTTCAAAACTTTTATATTTACTTGGACATGTTCTATGGGTTAGTTATGGTCTATTTTGGAGAACATCCCATGTGCATCTGAATATGATGTATATTCTGATGATTTTAGGTGGAACACACTGTAAAGATCTAGTAAGTCAATTTCCTCACAAGTTTGATTTAGTTTTGTTGTTTCTTTTCTAATTTTTTGCCTGGTTGATCTATCTCTTAGTGGCAATGTGGTCTTAAAGTCCCCATTACAGTTATGTTATTGCTCATTTGATTTTTTCATGTCTGTTGAAATTTGACTGACAAAGGTGAGTGCTTCTACATTGGGTGCATGCATATTTATGATTTTTTTCCTCTTCCTCTTGAAGTTTTCCCCTAACAAGTATGCAGTTATCTTCTTTATCTTTTTAGATAATTCTTGATTTGAAGTTGACATTGTCAAAAAGAATAGCTACCCCCACTTTTTTCTGGGTTGCTGTCCCATGGAGTATTGTTTTTCATCCTTTGACTTTCAGTTTATAAATTTCTTTTTGAGGTAAATGTGTTTCTGGTATACAGCATAGTGTTTAGTTTTGTTTCTTGATCCATTCTGCCAGTCTGCTTCTTTTGACTGGTAAATTGAAGCTATTTACATTGATGATTATATCTGGTAGGAATTGGCTTATGTTTGTCATGTTATTTTCCTGCTGAGGGTTCCTTAATTTCCCCTCTGTTTAATAGCTTGCTCTGGTGGGTGTGTCCTTCCTATTGTTGTTCTTGTCACTTCCTAGAATATCTGTCAGTATTATATGTATGGTTGGTTTGGTGGTCATGAATACTCTAGTTGTTCTTTTTCAGAGAAGTATGTTAACTCTCAGTAAACTGGATAGATAGTTCCCAGGATATACCAGCCTGGCTTGGAGGTTGTTTTCTTTCAGTGCCTGATATACTTTACTCTGTGCTCTTCTTGATTTGATGGCTTGTGTTGAAAAATGTGCCATGATTCTGTTGGGTTTCCCATCATAGGTGATTTAGTTCCATTCTCTAACAGTTTTTAATATTCTGTTCTTTTGCTGAATTTCTGGGATCTTCATTATTATGTATCTACCTGTAGATTTATTTTGATTATGGATAACTGGAGTTCTATATGCCTCTACTGTATGTCATATTCTTTTACCATGCTTTCAAAATTTTCTGCCGCTCCTGTTGCAAATAGTCTTTTATGTCATTTACGTTGACTCCTGCTCTTTTGTAAACACCTATTAGTCTTATTTTTTTTCTTTGCATCATCTTGCAGCTTATGAATTGTTGTTTCCTGATTCCTTGTTATCTTTAAGAGATCTTTTCATTCTTACTCACTAGCTGTTATCTGTCTTCAAGGTCAGAAAGTTTATTTTCAGTTTCATTCAAGCAGTTTTACCAGATTTCAATGGAATCTGTACTTTCCTGGATCTCTATTCGAATGTTTTTTAAGCATTCTAATTCTTTCCTGTATTGTTTATTTAATGTTTCCATCATTTTTCTATTTTTCCTTTTATATGTATATCTTCTTTAAATATGCTGAGCAATTTTTTAGGATTATTGTCATTTCTTTTTTTACCTGAGAAATTATTTCTGATTTGATTCTTTTTTGTAGTCTGATGGGGTCATTCCTTTGCTTTGGTTGGTATCACTTTAGAAATTTCGGGTGTGTAATTTCTCATTTCTATGTCCTTGTCTCCTGAACTAGTTGTGAATGGGCTGGAGACCTGATACTATCTCTTGGTCCTTCATTTTGATATTTTTCAAGTTTCAAGTGTTCATACAGGCTCTGCAACCTTGGGAATGGGCAAGTTGTGGGTTAACAAGGCTCCCAAGACAGTGGGGGTGGGGAAAGGGAGGTTCACCCAAGTTCCTGCTGTGTGGGGTTCTATGTGAGTTTTTCCATTGTGTGTGTGTGTGTGGGTGAGCCACAGCTCAGGAAGACTCTGACAATGATGGGGTGGGCCCAAGCCCCTCAAGGCTCTCACAGTGGTGGAAGGTCAGGATAGGTTTCACCAAGGCTCCCATGACCAGTGGGGGTGACTGGCTAAAGCTCAAAAGAGTCACACAACAGTGCTGAGGGAAGGGCAGGACTCACCAAGTCCCTATAGCTGCCTGCCTTCTGCCATGGTAGAAGAGGTAGCTGTAACTCAGCAAAGATCTCCCAACTCAGGATTTGGCATTTAGGTCATAGTTCACTGATACCAGTTTTATCAGATGATATTACATCATTACTTTAAGTATATATTTAATAATATACTCAATATCTTTTTTATTTTATTTTATTGAGAAACAAATATCAATGAGACAGATTCAAAGCTGATTAATAGGACATTTTCAATAATTAATACATTATATATTGTTATCTTCTTAGTGGTTATCCATAATACAAGAAGCAGACAGGATATCCTGTCCAAACACTATTGCTACAAATCTTCTCATTGAATCAAGCTTAAGTAGCTGTATATCTATCCTAACTATTCTGTATATACAGATACAAAATAGTCCTTCCTTTGTATCCTCTTTTTTTTGTTTAGTTCTGTCAGAGATGGAAATTCTATTTGGCATCTAAATACCATAGGTACTTGAATTCAGCAAAACAATCCAACACAGTCCAGCAGTTCACAATAGTAGTGGGTTATCTGCAGAAGTTGTTGACTAGAGCCTTTTAAAACTCAGCATATTAATATGGCTTTACTTTATATACCTCATTTTTATACTTTTCTGCTGGATGTTTAAGACCAAGACAAAGCAAGACTTATACAAAAAGAAATGTAACTTTTGTATCTGATAAGTCCAGTCAAGTCCCCTCAGGATTTATCCTATAACCCTGTATCACACTTTGTAGATCCTTTGTCAGTATCAGCCATGTGGATGTGTCACGGCCATTGCTTGACCAATTTGCTTCCTGTGAAAGCCTGAGAGAAAGTTTTCTCTCCATGTGACTCTCCTTAGACACAGTATACATCATCGATCACATTCCTCTGTGGCTCCATAATCTCCTTGATCAGAAAATTTGGGGAACAACTGAGTTACATGATGTTACAATACAGGTTCTCCTATGTCCTCAGTCTTCACTGACCTTGAAAGGCTAGGGACAAAATGTTGACTGACCTTATAGCCCTTCCTTTTCTCCAATTTTTGATCTACAAACTTAGGTTGTTAACCCTCCAGAAGAGAAGCTTAATATTACTTTACAACATACAAAGTTCGATTTACGCTAATCTATCTAAATATCAAACATCTTAGGCATAACGTGGAACAAGTATTTTCCATCAAGTACTGATGCGTTGAACTTTAAGTCCTTACAGAATATGAAGAAAAAAAAGTTAAAAAATAGGGGCAATCACATATTTTTATGCAGAAATTTAGAAATCTAGCCATATACAGCATTGTGGCAGGACTCTCCTGTGACTTTTATTTTTCTTTTACTTGTGTCTTTTTTTCATATATTACTCATTTAAAAAAAAGACTTTTACTTGTGAGACAGTATGGTAATAATTAGTATGTCATGACAAGAAGTATGTATTCAGACCAGAATGACAGGCATTCCAAGCGTGACCCTTCTATTACACATTGCTATCTTCAGAGCAGTTGCTTAGTTCACAGGTATTTTGACATGCAAAAACTTCTCAGAAAGAGGAGGTCCCAGTTGTTAATTCTTTCAAGTGTTACCTGTGCGATTTTATTTTTGTTCATGAACTCTTGGCCTACCCTTATGTCTTCAAGAGTTCCTCCTACTTTCTCTTCCAGGAGATTTAGTGTTTCTGTTTTAATGTTTAAATCTTTAATCCATTTTGATGTTAGCTTAGTGCATGGTGATAGACCTGGGTCAAGTTTGAGTTTCCGGCATGTAGAGAGCCAGTTTTTCCAGCACCATTTGTTAAAGAGATCAGGTGGCTGAATTCAAAATCAGGTGGCTGAGTGTGTTTGTAGAGGCCTCTGCATCTTCTAATCTATTCTATTGATCCTCAGCTCTACTTCATTGCCAATACCACGTTGATTTTGTCACAGTAGCTTTGCAGTATAATTTCAAGTCAGCAATTGTAATGCCTCCTGCATTGTCTTTTTTGCCCAGAATTGCCTTTGCTATTCTGGGTCTTTTCCAGTTCCAAATAAATTTTAGGAATGATTTCTCTAGCTCTGTGAGGTATGTTGGTGGCAGTTTGATAGGGATTGCATTAAATCTGTACAACAATTTTGGGAGTATGGCCATCTTCACGATGTTGGTTCTTCCTATCCAAGAGCAGGGAATATCTTTTCATTTTCTGAAATCCTCTGCGAATTCTTTTTTCAGAGTACTGTAATTTTCTGTGAAAAGATCTTTGACTTCTTTGGTTAAGTGAATTCTAAGGTATTTCATTTTCCACGGTACTATTGTAAAAGGTATTGTTTCTATAATTTCCCTCTCAGTGTGTTTGTTATCTGTGTAGAGGAATGCTATTGACTTTTGAGTAATGACTTTGTATCCTGCTATGCTACTGAATTTGTGTATCAATTATAGTAGCTTTTTGGTGGAGTTTTTTGGGTCTTCCAATTAATGTATCATGTCATCTGCAAATAATGATAATTTAACTTCTTCTTTACCTGTTCTTAATCCTTTTATTTCTTTCTCTTGTCTAACGGCTCTAGCTAAGATTCCCAAACTATATTGAATAGTAGGGGTGATAGAGGACATCCTTGTCTTGTACCACATCTGAGAGTAACTCAGTATCTTATTATTTGCTGAGTCCTGTGACTTTGACCAAGGGATAGACAGAGGGAGAGGAAAGAGAGAAGGCGGGGAAGAAGAAAAGAATTAAATGAGTTAGGTACTTTTTATGATGATGGTGATAATGAACATAATGAATATGCAGTATAAACATGGATTTATAAAAATAAAAGATAAACATGTCCCAAACTAGTTTTGCATTACCGTAAGTAAAATTCTAACCTTAAAAATTCTTTTCTTTCTTTATTTGTATTTTAGGAAAGGGTCTACAGGTTGTTCAGGGTCTCACTACTAGATTGGACTTACAGTGATCTACCTGTTTACAGCCTCCCAAGAGCTGGGATTATAATCACTTGCCACCACATCCAGTCTCAATTGCCCTTTCAGCATGCCCTGGGGACAGGGCTGGCACAGCATGCCCTGGGATTGAACCCTTGGCCCTTGTGCCTACTTGCAGTCGCTTTAATCTGCTGAGCTATTTGGCTGGCCCAAATATTCTTCCCATAACTGACAGTTGAATGTCTAATGTCTGACTGTCATGGTCTATCTCCCCAAGACAAGCATTTTCTAATAAGACCTAAGTCACATTATCTCAGAGATGGCAGCTCATAGGTTGGCCTGGAGAAGGTAGACTGTTTCCCTGACATGCTCTTAGGAAGAATCATAACCAGAGTGCTATGTTCATGTGTGAGTTTTAAAGAAATGATTTCCTTCTTCTGTGTTGCACGGGAGCAGCTTCCTGAAGACCAGAAATTGTGTCCTATAAGGTACAGAGAGAACATAGAGACATTTTAAGTTGGAATTGCTGGGACAATTGCTTTCTTATTATGTTTCTGTTTTTCCTCCTTTTAGCCAGAGAGCCAATAAAATAATATGGGACTTGACCATACTTTTTTTCTTTTTCTCTTTCTTTCTTTCTTTCTTTCTTTCTTTCTTTCTTTCTTTCTTTCTTTCTTTCTTTCTTTCTTCTTTTTCTTTCTTTCTTTCTCTTTCTTTCTTTCTTTCTCTTTTTTTTTAAGTACTGGGGATTGAAATCAGGACCTTGAGCTTGTCAGGCAGGAATTTATTCTACTGAGATATCTCCTTGGCCCTTACTATTCCTTTTTGAGATCCTTGAATTCACAACATAATTCCCTACATCCAACACCAGTCCAGAAATGGTAGCAGAGTAGATGGCCAACAAATGCTGATGGCTGCTGAAGTGCATCCTTGCCTGTTACTTGTAACTAACATAAGATGATGACATTGTAGTGGAATTTCACTTTAAACAAATTTTAAAAACTAGTTTAAAAAAACTTTTATTAATTCTTATTTGCATTTATAATGATTACATCCCTTGTGGTGAGTTGCAGCATGTGCAGTACACATCTTGATTTTTTTTTTTACTCCTTTCATTTCCCCTCCTCTCTCCTTGTCTCAAAAACTTGGTCACCTTCTCATTTGCAAGAGATCTATCATCCTGTCTTCTGTTATCTGTCTTCTATTTGCTCTTTAATTTATTTATAGTTTGGATTTCCTATACAAGGGAAAATTTCACTTTTTTCAGGTATCTTCAATATGTACACTGAATAGTATTTGTGTTTCTAACTGGAATGGTTGGGTGAATTTCCCACATACATCTTATTATACTCCTAGAGAATATATCAGTACCTATGACATCATTTTTGCCATAGATTTACAAATCCCTGTTTTACTCTTAGAATAGCCATTGGCACTAGTACCTACCTCTTTGACAATAAGATAATTCTTTATAAGTTAAAACCAATCTAATTTTACTCATGTAATACATAGTTAAACATTATGTATATTTTGTTCTTTTTCTGCTCACTACTACTGTTTATGAATTAGATATTACTATTGTTTCTATGATTAGATAATTTTCATGCATTTGTCTTAAATTAAATTTCCATATGCCAACAGCAGTGACTGAAGAACACAATTTTGGCATTTGCTGCATGTATTTTATTCCATTGCAAAATTCTATAGCATCTGTAATTATTTAATGATGAAAACAGTTACTTGATCTTGTCAATATTGCTGTTTCTTACCAACATATGAAAATCGAGATGTCCTTTTTTCCTCTTTCACATATTAATTATCACACAATATTAATAAAACAGGGTAAAGAAATTTCTTTCTTAAGTAATTATTGCTTGTCATACCAACCTGAGAAGCCTTAAGCTAAGTGGAGAAGTGTTGTATACTTTGCTTAAAACAAAAACTCAGATTATAGTTAGCACTGGGATTCTTTTATCAGACACTCACCTAGAAGTTAATAATGACAGTTTTAATTCCTATAGCTCTCAAAATGGGAACAGTCAAGTGCTTCAGGATTTTGACTTGGAAATCACTGGTTTCTGGCTGAAGCAGCCTGTGAAAGATCTTATAAAATTCTATAAAACTTTTTCAAGGTTAAGTAATAAGAATAGCACCTTATCCCATCAATATGGAGTCATATATCTTTCTATGATTTTTAAACAATTGTTTTAATAAGGACATCTTTTATAATTAACAACATATTATTATCATGTCATTAAAAATATGTTAAGCAGGGGCCAGTGAGATAACTCAGCAGTCTAAAGTGCCTGCTTAGGCAAGCTTAGGCAGTTGCAGGGAACTGCATTTCAATCCCTGGCACCACATGCCTTGCCAGCCCCACCCCCAGGATAAGCTGAAATGCTCCCCCCAAAAAATACGTTTTCAACATTCATGGAACATGCAATATATCCCACCTTGAAGGACAAAGTCACATGCTGTATGTTACACAGATAACTTGTATTGGACCCAGCCTGGTAGATCATACCATGACTTGGGCATATTATGCACATTGGGTGTCTTTATCTGATTTCTAATATTTGAAGCATCATTTGTTAATAAATAATTTATAAAAGTAATGATATTTATTTAGAGAAAATAAATATGAATTTTGGGAAATTATGGCTAATGTGAAACTTAGCTGAAAAAGGAGCAAATAATTTTTTTCTTTATTGAAAGAGAATATAAATAAGCTTGGTATATCCAGGAAAAAACTGAGTAGACATGGTAGGATGTATTTTAGGAAATTCTGAAAATTATATGGAAGTTGATTTTTAATAAATTGTGCAGAACTGTGATAAAGTCTGCATAACTATTCAAAAGTTGTTTTGCTCTTAGCAATGTGTATTTCTAAACTCCTTTGTAGTTGCTTTGGCCCTACTACTGCATCTATCCAGTGGAATGTGAGCATAAAGCTTGCTTCTTTAAAACCTCCCAAATGATCCTCAGATTTCTTCCTAATTTATTGATCTAAATTTGAAAATGGTGTAACCTTTGCTTTCATTGTTCCCAAATAGCAGTGAGGACCTTCGCTACTGTCAATTGAAATTTACATGTGTGAGAAAGGAATCTCCATTGGGTTTATATACTAAAAACATCATTATGGGAACTATTTAATATAAGAAATTAATGGTGGATCACAGTAGGAGTATCTGCCCCTCCCACAGTTGTAAAGCATCTCCTCTAAAGGCCAAACAAACACTAAAAGAATAACATCTGGGATTGATATTCTAAATAGGTTTCAATCACCTGGAAAACCCAGGTGAGTCACTAGTCCATCCTCCAACAGGAAAAGACCCTGTCCCACTTTTATGCCTGCTTGCTACGTGACTTACTTTCCCATTTGATACTGGATTTAATCAGTTTTACCTGAGCAATGCTGCTTGTAATTCCATTGGTTGGCCATAGTTTTGTCCCACCTCCTGCCCACCTAAACGAGTTCCCATTCTCTCTACCTTAGCCCCACATGGTTTTACACTATAAAAGTCCCTGGAAGAGACAGCTTCCTGGGAAACTACCCGCTCAGGCCCCCCTCCTGTCCCTCTCTTGGACAGGAGCTTTCTTTCCTTCAATAAATATATTCTGCTCATAAAAAAATGAAATTAATGGTGGAGACTAAGGTGCTCACAAGCAACAAGGCTGTTGAGAAGAAAGCCAGTGGGATGCAATGAGTCCTTGAGTAGGACCCACATGATACAAGGGATCTGGACAGCTTGATAGAGAAAGAGACCACTGCTAAATTACCAGATAGACAACAAATATCCTCAAAACCTAGATGCAAGGAAACCAAAATGAGAGACCCACAAAGGACAAACAAACAAGAAAGCTTTCATGGTGGATGCAAAAACTGTCAAATTTTTACCAATGCTGATGCTCTAAATTCTAAGACAGTGCCAAAGAATTTGTAGTGTAGAGATAATTTGGAAGTATGAAAGCCCATAGTCAATAAAGATTAAAAAATAGATTGCAATGCAGTAAAAGGAAAATGCAAAAGAGTCATGTGGAAAAATAAACCTTCAACAAACAAGGTCTCTTAATTTTGAAATAAAAATTTCAGCCTGATTTTGAATGACTGGCATCTGATCAGCTGCTTTAAGGTTCCTGCAGGCTCTGAGAGTTGGGCTCTGTGGAGCAATCCTCTCTTCTTCCCATCTTCACTGACAGCAACAAACCCTGAGTCATGGTCCTTGTTTGTCTGTTGAAATGACTTCATAATTCTAGGCTCCAGAATATCAGAATTATTCCCAAACTACCAATATTTTAGCGTTTGTAGTAGAAATCATGCTATTTTTCTACAGTGTGAATCCATTCCAAAAATATTCACCTTTTGAGCATTGTTAAAGGAAGTTGAGGAATAGAGCAACCCACTGTCACTTACTGTATGTAACCCAGTTGTTTTAGAATTTGCTAAGACCCATGATAGGGCAGGTTTATTATTATTCAGCTCTCATTCACCATCTACCAATCCATTCTTACATCAATTTTCCTCAAAACTAGTATGATTATTATGCCAATGTCTTTCAATATGGTGCCTTGAGGTCACTTATTTCTGATGAATGTCATCACCGTTACTTAATGATTGCATTTACATAGAAACTTTTTCTGAAAATAATCCGTATGTATGTTATATTTCATATAGAGTTCAATAGATTAAAAGAAAACTATCTGAACCCTTTTGTCAGATTTTTGGGGGCTTCTCTACATGGAAATTAGTTTGAGCTGTAGGATCATTGCCAGCTGGAGGCTGGACAGATTTCTAAGAGTGGAGCCACAACTTTCATACGTTCGAGTAGGTTTTCAGTGGTTTTCTGTTTCTCATTAGCCATTTAAGATGAAGCACTCAGCGGTGAGAGCATTTTGTAACACAAGTTCTATATAACATTGGCTGCCACAGGACCAGTAAGAATGGCAAGATGGGAAGTAAAATTAATGGCCATTTCCTCCAGATGCACAGATCTGTGTGAAATTCTAATAAGGTAGCCACCTTGGCTCCCTATGTAAAAGTACATATATTGTGGGAGAGAGACAAAAGCTGCCACCATGATTGTATATGATAACTGTAAAGACTATTGTGTCCCATACATTTACTAATAGGTCACAAGGCACAAAACAGCGTAAGATAGAAAACAAATGATTTTATCCAGAAAGAAATATGATGTATTGCCTATAACCCAATACTTACTGCCTAAGTTTTGTTTGGGTCAAGAAATAGGAAAATTTTCGAATGGAATGGGATAAGTTGGATATACTGAAAGACTGGGTGGCAGGTATAAACCTAGCATCTATTTTGCTTATAGTTGGACATTCTTAGTTGAATTGTAATGAAAAAGTGAGCTGATAATAGTTGACATTTATTGAGTGTTTGTTACGTGTTAAGCACTGTAGTAAATGTGGCTTATGTATTCTTACAGGCTCTTTTTTACTATTTATTGCAGTGATGTTATTAAGTTAGCTGTCTTAAAAGAGAAATAGTTTAAGAATATTTATTCTCAGGATTAGACATAGAGCTGCCCATTATTGGAACTTACGTAAACAGAGTCCTACATGGTCCTAACTTAATCACTCTAGCTTATGAAAGTCACAGAAATCCTTAAATGTTTTATCTCTCTTTTCTCTTTCATCTCATTTGTTTGTGTGGGCATGCATGTGGGTTTTACACTAGATGTGGGGACTGGGAAATGACTGTCTAATGAAAAATTATAAATAATTTCAAGGAAAAGTAAAAGAGAGGGGTGATAGGGAACAGCAAGGTAGACCCAGAGCAAATAAGAACGGGCCTGGGCTAATGGAGAGTGGTGAGAACAGGATGGGAAAAGGGGCAGGAAGGATCAAGATGCAAGAGGAATAGGTCCTAATTCACTCAGATGATTACAATTATTCTTTATTGCAAACATACATTAAAATTAAGAAAAGAAAAATTATCTTAATTAAAGTAATATATTTCCATTTCATCATCTGTGAGAATTAAAAGCACTTCTTGATTCTGCACAGATTCTCATTATTTGAAAACAAACATTAAAAAAGGTTGATTCTGATACTTCTTAGATGCCTTTAAAGAAAGAACGGGAACACAGGTTTTATTAAATGGGCATCTGAAGATGACATTTTTCTCTCATCTGAAAAGACTAAAAGGTCTGGAGTTTCAAAATACTACAAGTTCTTTGTCTTTTTAGATACTTTCATTATTAAGAACAGCTAATGTCTTATTTTTTGTGCAATGTTTTATGTAATTTTTCTCCTGGAATTAGTAAAAAATTATACACCTGTGGCATCTTTATACACATAGAGACATTTTTTTTCTGTTTCATAAAACTATATAAATTTGCTTAGTTTTAATACTCAGACATTTTCAAAAGAGGTTCCTAGAGGAGTTGACCTTTGAATACTGCTGAAACACTGTGTTAACCTTACAAGAGTAATGCTTTGTTTTAAGTACATGTGAAGCCTGGAGTGGGATGTACAGGCAAACTCAGTGTTGTTTCTCAAGTTTCCAAGATCCACTTAAAGGGGGGAAAGGTCAGTTCTTATCTGTACTACCATTAGCCCATCCAAATCAAAGAAACACGTTTCTTTCTGACTTACCATATGAGTGTGGATGCATATACCTCTTCTAGATATTCCAAAGAGATTTTACATAATACTAAAGCCATGAATTTGGGTAGCAAAGATGGTGGAGGTAGCAAGGAGCTAATGGTGTGATAGCACCTCAGAAAACTAGATGTGTCTATAGCAGTCAGTGTGCACTCTCATCATGATGTGAGTTCTGATTCATTGAATCTGAGAGGAAGCCCAAGACATTTAGCAAGCTTCCAGGCAATCTCAATGATGATACTCCATTTTGTTTGTGCTTTGAGTAGCAAAGCCATGGAAAGTGATAACAAACAGAAGCATTATGGGAATTCTACTCTTGCATGTGAGCGGCCATGTCTCCTGCTTCTACATCTCCCACTGACTCTGTACATTCAGTTTCTGAAAAATATCCTAAAGCCCCCACCAAGCGCCCTCACATTTCTTCCATCACAGAAAACTCTATGCTTACACTTGCCACCTAGGTCATGCTTGCATCTCCATTCCCTGAAAACTAGGATTAGGGATTACCACAAACATTACTATCACTCTTAATAATTATTTCACTTGTATATGCACGGGCATGCCTCTCTTTCCCACTAGGTACTTAATCCACGGCTGGAAAAGGTCTATGACACTAGGCTTTATACCTATTTTTGGAGATTGGTCTAGGCCCTTTGGAGGAAGAGGCATCCTACTTGTGACCTCAAAAGACTCTGTCTAAGGAGTGTCACCTAGAGAGAACACATTCTTTCACGCTTTCACAGAGAGCAAATTGGTCAAGCAATGGCTGCAACTCATCCAGATGGCTGACACTGACAAAGGATCTACAGACTGTTGTATATGGTTTGAGGATAAATCCTGAGGGGGTCTGACTGCTCCTGTCAGATACAAAAGTTACATTTTTTGTTATATACATCTTGATTTATCTTGGTCTTAACCATCCAGCAGAAAAGTATAAACATGAGGTATAAAAAGTAAAACCATATTAGTATACTGAGCTGTAAAAGGCCCAAGTCAACAACTTCTGACATTGCCAGTTCTGCTGATAACCCACTACTATTATGGACTATTGGACTAAATTGGATTATTTTGCTGAATGCACATACCTAAAATATTTGAATGACAATGGAACAACCATCTGTGACAAAACAAAACAAAAAAAGGGGATATAAATGAAGGACCATTTTGTAGTAAAAATGTATAGATAGATGTAGATATAGATAGAGATCTGTATATACAAATTAGTTAGGTTAGATACACAGCTGCTCTCACTTAGTTCAATGAGAAGAAAGATTTGTACTAATAGTGTTTGGACAAGATATCAAATCTGTGTCTTGCACTATAGTAACTACTAGGAAAACAACAATATGTAATATGTTAATTATTGTAACTGTCCTGCTAACCTGTTTTGAAACTGTCTCATTGCTATTCCTTTCTCAATAAAATTAATTTAATAAAAGACTCTGTCTATGAAATACTTATATTTGAAATTTATTGAATCACCTTTTAATAGCTGACACCTGGACAGATTCATTCCCAGGCAAAATGTGCGCAGGTGCTGGTTCTGTTTTACTTCTCTGGGTGTTCTTCAACCTGTTAACAGCCCTTTAACAAATAAACCTCCTAGATGTTGGGAGAAGTTTGGAACTTGTCACTATGGTTTAAACCTGGGGCTCTCCAGTGGCCAGAGCAGAATTTACTTGAATCCTGTGACTTGAGAGTGTCAGAAAAATACTAATGGTTAATTCAATAATTTGGGGAGATTCAAATTTATGTAGATGAGGGTCCCACATGTTAATGTTTTTTAAGTCTGCATTAGAGTTTAACCCCAGAATTTTTACTTTTGGGCTACATTCCTCACCCTACACTTTATTTTCTTTGAAATACCATCCCATTAAAATTTTTAAGTTCCCAAGATTGGGCTTGAACTTGCAGTGCTCATGCCTCAGCCTCCTAGAGTGCAGGCTTATACCAACAGGCCTTGGTGACAAAAAATTTACTAGGGTCCTTAACATGCTGAGAGTGGTCCTGTCCTTCTTGGTATTGCTATTGCATTGCTGGTTACTGAAAAATGAAATGAACAATCAATAAAGTTTACATTGTAAAAGGATCTAAAAACTGACAACATAGAGAATGGGGGGAAGGGGTGGTACTATTTTCTGGCATTGCTAGACATGATCTTTGAACCCAATAAAGCCCAGCCTCACATTTCTCTGGAGATTTCAACATTTTCTTAACTTGTTCTGTTGCACTGATACTACAATGTGTGCTCCACATGTGAAGGCAAAGTGAAATCAAAAGTTGCCTTTCCCCTCCAGAAGTCTGTACTTGCCATGCTGACCAGTAACTGTGATACCAGAAGGTAAAGCTACATGACTAATGCAGTCTGACTGCTGTATCCTAAATGGCTGCCAAACAAATACCCTGCTCCTGAAAATGACACCTAAAAGAGCATTGTTCTTAAACAAATTATACTACTAATATTACTGTTGAGAGCTTTTCACTGTTAATGTAACTTGGAAAAACATGCTTTCTTGTCCTCTTCCAGCCTAGTGGGACTGAGAATCAGAAGAGGATTAAATGACTAAGATCACCTATAAGACAAGGATGTTGCTAAAAGACAAGTTTTCTCATTGGAGATCCTATAGTTTAGGAACTGTCACTGAAAACACAGCAGCCTACAATCGCCTTCCTAAATTCTCACCCGAACTATGCCATTTGTTGTCTGAATAGCCTTGGGAGGACAAGGGAAGCCAATTCACTGGGCTTCAGTTTCCTCCTTTTATAAACTGAAGATGAACTAAATCATTGGATGGGTCCTTTCTGTTTCGAAATCTCAGAGAAAACACCCTACAGACAGCCGAGGGAACTGCTCAACCAGGGCACGCTGAGTTTCAAGCTTTGGCCATAGTGTTCAGGCAGCCGGGGTTTGGCGGTTGATCGAAGCTGGCTTGGGCCCTCATTGCCCCATAGGTGGTCCTCAGACATTTCACCCACTGGATCCCTCTCCAGTGCAGAGTTTAACAGGAAGAACAAGCTTTACAGAAGATCCTTTTCCAAGTGCATTTTCTTCTCTTTTTGCTAGAGATACAACTTTTTCCAGGTTCTAGAAATTTCTGTTTTCTCCATTCTTTCAGATTCGGTGGTGGTAGTACATTCTCACTGTTGCTAGCAATAGAACATCTCAATCTTGCCTATTTTTCTCCTTAAACTTTTTGTTATATTTGTAAATACCTCTATTAAACTCTTTTAAATTAAACTATCTGAATGGTCATCTACTTTTTATGAAGTCCTTAACTAGTACAGGGAAAACAAAAGATAATTAAAAAACCATGAAGTTCACCATTTGGAAATGCACTAGCCAATGGTTAAGTATATTGCAAGGTCGTGCTCATCAATATCCATTTCCAGAGCATTCCCCACCAGCAGGAATTCTTAATTCTTTTAACTGTTAATGTATAGTGAACACTGTTATGGATCTTTCATATGAATGAAATTATACACCATGTGATTTTTCATCCAAAGTTTTGTTGTACAGCATTGTTGAGGATTAATCTGCATTGTGAACTCTCCTTTTACATCCCTCTTTATGGTCAGATGAAAGTACCTTGAATTGATTGATCACAATTTATCTGTTCACTGAGTGATGAGCATTTATGTTGTTTCTACCTTTGGGCTGTTATAAATACTGCTGGTATACACATTCATGTACTAGATTTTTTTGACATATGTTTTCAATACTCTTGACTATATATCTAGGCATAGAATTTCTGGAAGATCCAACAACTCTATGTTTAACTTACTGAAAAATTGACAAATTGTTTTCCAGACATAAAAGAGATTTTTTCTTTGATGAAGTCCCATTTATCACCATTTATTTACTTCCTTGTGCCTTTGGTGTCATATTGAAGAAATCATTGTTTAAGTCAAGGTTACGAATACTTCCAACTAGATTTTCATCTAAAAGTTTATTTTTCTACATTTCTCCCTTCTTTCATCCATTGTCATCTAATTTTTGTATGGTATATAGAAATTAAAATTCATCATTTGACATGTGCATATCTAATTGTTTCAGAAAAGATTTTGTTAAAATGACTCTTTTCTACATTTAATTGTCTTGGTAATCTTGCTGAAAACCAAATGATCATAGATATGTTTGTTTTTCTTTGTTTGTTTATATTTTCCAGTTAATTCTATTCAGTTATAAGTCTGACATACAATGACACACAAGCCTGATTACGGAAGATTTATGGCAGGCTTTGAAGCGGAGAATTGGTTCTTCAACTTTACTTTTTTTTAGAGAATTTTTGGCAATCATGAATCCATATGAATTGGGGGTCACTTTTTCCATTACTGTAAAAAAGTCAGAATTTTCACAAGATGTGTATTTAATCTGTACATTAACTTAGCTTTTTTTCCCATAATTTTATTGAGAAACATAGCAATGAGAAAGTTTCAAATCAAATTGGTAGGACAGTTTCAATAATTAACAAATTGCATACATTCTTCCTAGGGGTAATTGCTGTACAAGATGCAGACATGATATCCTACTTACAAACACCATTAGAACAAATCCCTTTATTCATTAAGAGAATGTAACTACATTTCTATGCTAACCACTTTGAATACACAGACACAAAATGAACATTCATCTGTATCCCTTTTTTTTTTGTTAAGTTCCGTTATTTGAATATTATAGGTGTGAAAATTCAGCAAAATATTCTAAAAGTGACCAGTAGCCCATAACAGTATTGGGTCTTCCACTTGACTGGCAATGTCAGAAATTGCTGACCTGAGTCCCCTGTAGCTCAACATAACAGCATGGCTTTACTTCTGATATTTTGGTTTTATGCTTCTCTGCTGGATGGTTAAGACCAAGGTAAAGCAGGACCTATGCAACAAGAGTTGTAGCTTTTGGGTCTAATAAGGTCAGTGAAATCCCCTCA
>NW_004524766.1:3999729-4007514 GCF_000260255.1 Octodon degus | reverse complement strand
GGAATGGCAATGCCACCTGCCTTGTCTTTATTGCCCAGAATTGCCTTTGCTATTCTAGGTCTTTTCTGGTTCCAGAAAAATTTTAGGAATGATTTCTCAATCTCTGTGAGGTATGTTGGTGGTAGTCTGATACAGATTGTATTAAATCTGTAGAGAAATTTTGGGAGTATTGCCATCTTCCAATGTTGGTTCTTCCTATCTAGGAGCATGTTCCATTTTCTGAAATCTTCTGCGATCTCTTTTTTCAGAGTAATGTAATTTTCCTTGAAAAGATCTTTGACTTCTTTAGTTACATGAATTCCAAGGTATTTCATTTTCCTTAGTGCCACTGTAAAAGGTATTGTGTATATAATTTCTCTCTCAGTGAGTTTGTTGTCTGTGTAGAGGAATGCTATTGACTTTTGGGTATTGACTTTATAACCTGCTATGCTACTGAATTTCTGTATTATTTCTAATAGCATCTTGGTGGAGTTTTTTGGATCTTCCAAGTAAAGTATCATGTCATCTGCAAATAAAGATAATTTAACTTCTTTTGTACCTATTCTTACTCCTTTTATTTCTTTCTCTTGTCTAATGGCTGTAGCTAATGATTCCAGAACTATATTTAACAAGAATGGTGATAGAGGACATCCTTCTCTTGTACCAGATCTAAGATTAAAAGATTTCAATTTTTCCCCATTTAGGATTATGTTAGCCATTGGGTTTTCATAAATGGCTTTTACTAGATTGAAGTAGAGGCCATCTATTCCAATTTTCTGTAGGACTTTGAATATGAATGTGTCTTGGACTTTGTCAAAAGCCTTCTCTGCATCAATGGAGATGATCATGTGGTTTTTAGTTTTTGCTGTATTGATATAGTGCATCACATTTATAGATTTTTGAATATTGAACCATCCTTGCACCCTTGGGATGAATCTTGCCTGGTCATGGTGTATGATATACTTGATGATTTGCTGTATTCTATTTGCTAGGATTTTATTGAGAATTTTAGCATCTGTTTTCATGAGGAAGATTGGCCTGTAGCTCTCTTTCTTAGTTGTATCTTTCCCTTGTTTTGGTATCAGTATAATACTTGCCTCCAGGAATAAATTTGGGAGGACTGCTTCCTTTTCAATTTCACGGAAGAGTTTGAGGAGTATAGGGACTATATCTTCTGTAAATATTTTGTGGAATTCAGCTGTGAATCCATCCAGACCTAGACTTTTCTTTTTTGGTAGGTTGTTAATTACATCTCGTATTTCATTGGCTGTTATTGGGCTATTGAAAGTGATTATATCTTGTTGATTCAGTTGTGGTAATTTGTACCTTTCTAGGAATCTGTCCATTTGTTCTGTGTCTTCTATTCTGGGAAAGTAAAGATTCTCAAAGCAGGTACTGATAATCTTCTGAATTTAAACTGGATCTGTGGTAATTACACCCTTTTCATTCGTCATCCCTTTCATTCATTATTGCTTGTATTTGATATTTTTCTTTTCTCCTTTTGATGAGTTTAGCTAGGGGCTTATCGATTTTATTTAATCTTTCAAAGAACCATCTTTTTACTTTTTTAATCATTTGAATTGTTTACTTCGTCTCAATTGAATTAATTTCTGCTCTCATCTTTATGATTTCTTCCCGTCATTGGGCTTTAGGTTTGGTTTGCTCTTCCTTCTCTAGTTGTAGAAGGTGCAGCATCAGGGTATTTATTTGTTCCTGTTCTGTTTTCCTAATGTGTGAGTTCACAACTATAAATTTCCCTCTGAGAGCTACTTTCATCGTATCCCATAAATTATGATATGTTGTGTGTGAATTTTCATTGAATTGTAGATATTGTTGAATTTCTTGTTTAATTTCATCTGTGAGCCATTGGTTACTGAGTAGGGCATCATTTATTTTCCATGTATTTAAGGGTTTTTTCGGGTTTCTTTTGCCATTTATTTCCAGTTTCATTGCACTGTGGTCAGATAATGTGCATGGGATAATTTCTGTTTTCTTACATATACTTAAGTATGACCTACGGACCAGTATGTGGTCTATTATAGAAAATGACCCATGTGCAGCTGAGAAAATTGTGTATTCAGCTGTGTTTGGGTGGAACACTCTGTATATGTCCACCAAGTGCATTGGTTTCAAGCTCTGGTTCTGTTCTGTTATTTCTTTGCTAAGTTTTTGTCTGGTTGACCTATCTTTGGAGATAAGAGTGTGTTAAGGTCTCCTGTTAAGATCGTGGTATTGTATATTAGATTTTTCATGTCCATTTAGTTTTGCTTTATATAGTTTGGTGCTCCCGTGTTTGGTGTATCCATATTTATGAGTGTTACCTGTTCCTCTTGAATTTTTCCCCTAACCAGTATATAGTGGCCTTCTTTATTTCACTTGATCATTGTTGGTTTGAAGTTGAGACTGTCTGAGAATAGGCTTGCTACCCTTGCTTTTTTCTGAGGTGCTGGGGCATGTAGTATTATGTTCCATCCTTTGATTTTCAGCCTATGGATATCTTCATGAGTTAAATGTGTTTCTTGTATATAGCATATTCTTGGATTTTGTTTCCTAATCCACTGTGCCTGTCGATTTCTCTTCTTTGGTGAATTGAGTCCATTTATATATATGTTTTTAATTGAGATGTATTGACTTACAATTGACATGTTATTTACCTGTTGTCATTTACTCCTTTTTTCCTATGTTTAATTGCTTGCCTTATTTAGTTGGTTGCTTATGATCTCATTCGTGGAGTTCTGATCATTTTGGTCTCTCTCTAGAACATCTTTCAGTAGTCCGTGTAGGGTTGGCTTTGTCATCATGAAATTCTTTAGCTGTTCTTTTTCATGAAAGTATTTCACTTCTCCATCAAACTTGCAAGAGAATTTTGCAGGGTATAGTAGTCTGGGCTGGAATTTGTTTTCATAGAGGACTTGAAGTACTCTGCTCCATACTTTTCTTGCCTTCATGGTTTATGAAGAGAAGTTGGCCATAATTCTGATGGGTTTTCCGTTGAATGTGATGTGCTTCTTTTCTCTAGTGCTTTTCAGTATATTCTTCTTGTGCTGAATTTCTGGGATCTTGACTATTATATGTCTCAGTGTGTTTTGAATAGGGTTGAGGTTACTTGGTGTTCTGTATGATTCAGTTACCTGAATGTCAGATTGTTTCCTCATATTTGGGAAGTTTTCTGCTATTACTTCTGCCCATATTTTTTTAATGTCATTTGTATTTACTCCTTCTTTCTCATTGATGCCTAATAGTCTCACATTGTTCATCTTTGCATCATCTTGCAGATGATGGATTATTCTTTCCTGCATCCTCTTTATTTTTAAGAGATTCTTTTTTTACCTTTTCACTAGCTGCACCAGCATCTTCAAGATCTGAAACTCTTTCTTCACTTTCACTTAAACAGTTTTGTAAGCTTGTGATTGAGATTTTAATTTCCTCTATATCTCTTTGAGGCTGCTTCTTGCAATCTATTTCTTTCTTTAATTCCTCATTCAAGGAATCCGTCATTTTTCTAATCTCCTCTATATTTTTATCAATGTCTTCTTTAGAAGCTGTTATAAATTCCTTTACTGCAGTGTTTTATTCAGACTGCGTCTCCTCCCTATGTTTCTCTAGTTGATTCTTTACTTCAGGTGCTATGAGTTCTGAGAATTCCTTTTTTATTGCAGAAAAGAATTCCACTCTGAGTTCCTCTATAACTTTCTGCTGTTGCTTATTTACTATTGACACTATTTATTCATACATTTGAGCTGAGCTGGTGTCCTCTGCACTTGTTCTGGTGGGTATTTGGTTTCTTCCATATGTTTCTACGTTTGATTCTTTACTGCAGATGTTATTAATTCAGGGATTTCTTTTTTTATTTCCAATCTGAGTTCCTCTATACCTTTCTGCAGCTGTTTCTTTATTTCAAAAGCCATTGATTCATTTCTTTCAGCTGTGTGATTCCCAATTTGTTCTGTGTTAGTGTCCTCTGCACTTTTTACGAGTGGGCTTGGGTTCTGAGATTGCATTTTGTTCCTTCCCATCATTTTGTGTAGCACTGTCTTCTGACCTTTGTTGTAGAGCTTTGTTGCAGTTATAATCTCAACACCTTCAGGTGCAGATCTACAAAGTTTGGTTTATCCAGTTTTGCCTGGCTTGGGTCTGGCTGCTGTGCTCAGCTCCTTCCCGCTGCTGCCCTTTGAGGTGAACCTGTTGTGCCCCTCTGGCAAGACGTTCTGCTCCTGGACTAGCTTGGTGTTTCTGTCCCCTACACTCTCTGCAGGGATTGCAGCTGCAGGGTTTCACCCCAGACCTTTATGCCAGGCCTCAGCTGAGTCTAGAGGGGACAAGGTGGAGTAGAGGGGAGAGGCAAGTCTTCCATACAGTCACTGGGCCTGGAATAGGACTGGATCTGGGGGTTCCTGCAACGGGGCAGAAATTCCTACTTTGTGGGTAGGGTGTGGTGGGGTACTACGGAGTGATGGGGTGCATCTCAAGAGGGTGAAAGAGGGTGTCACTCACATTGTGCCTGGGCTGGGACCAGTATGTCACCCCAGCACAGGGTAGCCAGAAGCTCTCCCACACACTCACCAGGCCTGGGCTAGGACTGAGTCCAGGGGTTCCCAGAACAAGGCAGAAATTCCTACTGGGCGGTCGGGGTGGGGGAGGTGCTGCGGACTGTTGGGGCGTGTCCCAAGGGGATGGAAGACGGTCTCACCCACGCTGCGCCTGGGCTGGGACCAGTAGGTCCCGCCGGCGCAGGGTACCTGGAAGCTCTCCCACCCACTCACCGGGCCTTGGCTAATAGTGGGTCTCTGTACATTAACTTAGAGAGCAGCACTACGTGCCATGCTGGTCCTGCACCTGGACCTGCTGAGCTAGCCACCGAGTCCATGCGTGGTGGTGCATACCTACAATCCCAGCCTTGGGGAGGTTGGAAATAGGACAATCACTGTGAGTCTGAGCTGTGTGGTGAGACCCTGTACCAAATACATAATTTTTTAAAGAAGAAATTTAGAGAACATCAACCCCGATATGTAGCAATGTTAAGACTTCCAATCTAAATGCAAGATACAACTCTATTTCTTAGGTCTTTTGATTGAAAAATTGTATCCATTTACATCTAAGTACTGACTGATATGTAAGGACTTATGATTACAGTTTTGCTAATTGCTTTCTATCTTGTAGTTTTTGTGTTTCACTGTTTTCCTCTGTGATTTGATGATTTTATAATGATGTGTTTTGACTTCCTTGTCTTATCTTTTGTGTACATACGACAAGATTTTGTGACATTGAGAAGGGAATAGAATACTTTATTAATTATTTTAAGCTGGCAATAAACTATTTCCAATTGCATACTATAATTTTATTACTCCATTTTTATTGCTGTAAAATTTGCATTTTTAATATTGTAAAAAGCAAAGCAACAAATGATTGTAAGTGAAGTTATTTTCTAATACCTTCATCCTTTAACTTTTTTGTTAAAAATGACCAATGGAATAGTACTACAATATTAGAGTATGTGACTCTGGTTATATCGTTACTTTTGCACTCAGTTTTAAACCTTTAACTTTTCATATTTTCATTAGTTTCCATTCAGGTTCAAGGACTCTCTTTAGTATTTCTCATAAGGCAAGTCCAGGGATGGTACCATTCCACAGCTCTTGTTTTTCTGGGAAAACTTTTATCACTCCATCATCTATGAAGGACAGATTTGTCCTGCAGGTTATTTTGGGTTGACAGCTTTTCTTTTTTTCCTTTAGCATTCTGAATACATTATACAGCCTCTCCCAGCCTGAAAGGTGTCTGCTCAGAAATTTGCTGACATTCTTTACAGAATTTTTCATGAATGAAGTGACTTACTTTTCTGTTGCTATTGCCAAAATTTTCTCTTAGAATTAAGACTCTTGAGAATTTGATTACAGTGTTTCTCCAGCACATCTCTTTCTATTTCATCTAGTTGGATTCTTTATGCTTTATGGGTCTGTGACATCATCTTTCTTTTCAAATTAGGGGCATTTCCTGTCACTTATTCTCTTGGTAACTCTTTTCACCTTTTCATTTCTTTTCTCTTTCTGAGTCTGTTGTAATGAATGTATTGGTAGATTTGATGTATCCCATAATTGCTGTAAGATGTATTTTCTCTTTCTCATTCTTTCTCCTTTTTATTTCTTTAAAAATGAATAATTCCTAATGATGTATAATAATTCCCATTGTGATTCATTCCTCTGCTGGAATGTGCTGTTAACATTATGTATGGAAATTTGCAGTTCAGTCATCATGTTCTTTAGCATTAAGGTCTGTTTGGTCCTTTTCCAATGGCTTCTGTGTCTTTGTTGACTAATTTATTTTATCCCCATTATTTTCTTGGTTTTTATTTAGTTGTTTCTGCTTTTTCTTATAGTTTAAGGAGCTACAAAGATGATTACTTTTTTTTTTTAATTTTAGGTAAGGGTCTACAGAGTGTTCCGGTCTCACTACTAGTTTGGACTTGCAGTGATTCGCCTGTTTACAGCCTCCCAAGAGCTGGGATTGCAGGCACATGCCTCTTTACCTTTGTCCTTGTGTTTTGTCTCCTGGATCCCTTTTGTTCTGCAAAACTTATAACTCCTTGTTTGTTTTTTCCTATCAATTCCTTATTTTTCTTGTTATTTATACTTTGCTTTCTTCAAATAAGAGATGCCATGCAGTATTTAAGCAATGTTAAACATTATATCGTCCAAGTGCATCCATTTTCCTACAAATGTCTCAAATTTATCCTGCTTTAGAGCTGTGTAGCATCCTATTATGCAGATAACCATATTTTCTTTATCCATTCATCTGTTGATGACATATAGCCCATTTCTAAGATTTATCTATCATGAGTTGTGCTATTATAAGTATTCATGTACCCACGTAACATGATGGCTTTAGTTCTTTTGGGAAGATATCTAGAAGAAGAATAACTGAGTCAAATGAAATTTCTACTTCTAGTAGGTGGAGAAATCTCTCTACTGATTTCTCTAAAATGTACATTTCCACCAACAATGTAGGAAGGTCCCTGTTCAAATGCAGCCATGCCCACATTTATTATTATGTTATTTCTTGGTCATTGTGGTTCTTCTTGGTGTAAGACAAAATCTTAGCATTGTTTTGATTTACATTTTTCTAATGACCAGAGATTTTGAACATTTTTTTCACATGGTTTTTGGCCATTTGTATTTCATCGAGAAGTTTTTGTTTACTTCACTTGCCCACTTTTCTTGGGTCTTTTATTTTAAATTATCTCCTTTTTCTTTAAATTGTTACATAGTCTAGTTATTAGTCCTCTGTCTGAGGAATACTTGGCCAAAAAAATCCTTTTGTTGATTGTCTTTATACATTATGGATTGTTTCCTCTGCTGCACAAATGATTTTGATTTTACACAATCTTACTTGCTGATTCTTGCTGTGATTTCCTGTGCAATTTGAGTTTGTTTAGAAAGCTCCTGCCTATGCCTATGACTTGAAATGTTGTACCTATTTTATCTCCCAGTAGGTTCATTGTTTGTATTTTAATGTTCAGTTCTTTGATCCGTTGTGGTTTCAGTTTAGCACTTGGTGAGAGATGGGTCTAGCTTTAATCTCCTGAATATAGACAGTCAATTTGCCCCACACCATTTGATGAATAATCTCTTTCCTCCAACATACATTTTTAGTCCTTTTGTTGAAGACCAAAGAGTTGAGGATATTTCTGCATCCTCTGTTCTGTTCCACTGATATATATTTCTGCTTTTAGGCCAATACCATTCCTTTTTATTTTAAAGAAAAACAAAAGCAGAAACAGTGATACAAAATATCAAAACAAGATTGTAA
>NW_004524766.1:3997093-3998420 GCF_000260255.1 Octodon degus | reverse complement strand
AGTGAAATCCCCTCAGGATTTATCCTGAGATCCTGTACCTCAGATTGTAGAACCTTTGTCAGTGTCAGCCATGTGGATGAGTCACAGCCATTGCTTGGACAATGTGCTCTCTGTGAAAGCCTGAGAGAATGTTTTCTCTCCCTGTGACTCTCTTTAGGCACACTCTACATCATCGATCACTTTCCTCTTTGGCCCCATAATCTCCTTGATCAGAAAATTTGGGAAACTACCGAGTTACATGACATAACAGTACAAGTTCTCATATGTCCTGAGTCTTACTTGACCTTGGAAGGCTAGGGCCAAAATTTTGGCTTTCCTTGCAGCCCTCCTTTTTCTCTAATTTTGGTCTGCAAACTTATGTTGTTAATCATCCAAAAGACAAGCTTATTGTTATTACCATACAACTTAGGCTGTTAAGTTTACCCTCACTCTCTGTCTGAATATCAAACATCTTAGGCATAACATGGAACAGGTATTTTTCATCAAGTATTGATATATTGAACTTTAAGTCTGTACAGAATATGGTGAAAAAACATTTAAAAATCAGTGTTTCTTATGTTTACAACATAAGTCCAAAAATCTAACCATATACAACCTTGAAGCAGGACAGTCCCACAATATTCCTTTTCCTGTTTCTTGCCTTCATTCACCAACCCCTCTTTTTGAAGAACCATCTACCTGAGAGACAGCATAGCAGCAACTGGCATGTCATGACAAGCAGCCAGTATTCAGAAGACCAGAATGACAGGCACTCCAAGCATGAAACTACTATTACAGATTACCATCTGCAGTGCAGTTGCTTATTTCACAGGTATCAGTATATATAGTTAGTCAGGTTGAGAATCTTTACAATTATCTGCTAGATTCAAAAATCTTCTGGAGATTCTCAGGATCATTGCCTTGCCCATCTTCTACATATAACTGTATGGCTTGACATATTCATGTTTCCTAGATCTTCTCCTTTCCCTCTCTTGATTAGCTAGACCTTGAGATCCTGTTTTTCTTTTAGTTATATTTTACCTTTCTATTTGTATTTCTTCTTTTGAGTTCTTATACTAGGAAACTATGCGATATTTACACATGTGTGTCTGGTTTATTTCACTTATGAGTATATGTTCAAGTGGCATCCACTTCAATATAAAGGCTTCGAGTTTATCATTCTTAATAGCTGAATAATACTCCATTGTGTAAAAATAGCACATCTTTTCAACAGTTCCTCATGTGATGGGCATCTCGGTTGTTTCCAAGATTTGGCTATCACAAATTGTGCCGCTATAAACATGGGCACCAATATATCCCTATGATATGATGTTTTCAGATCCTCTGG
>NW_004524766.1:3973973-3987804 GCF_000260255.1 Octodon degus | reverse complement strand
TTTATTTTAAAGAAAAACAAAAGCAGAAACAGTGATACAAAATATCAAAACAAGATTGTAAGAGGCTAACAATGGTTAGTACATTTGTAATGTCATCCTTAAAGTAGTGCTCAAATTACAAAATATAAGCAAGGAAAATTGATCAAACAATATAGGCATAAACCTTTCTTTTCAATGAATTAATAGTAATTAGTAGTATGACTATCAACTATTATATATACATATTTTTTTCCTCCTTCCTTCTTTTTTCCTTTCCCCCATCCCAATTTTTGTCTTTCCTTTTGAAGTTTCTTCCTTGTTTCATAGCTTTTCTCTTTGTTGCTTTATGCTACGACTTGAAGTCAGCTATTTTGAGGCCTCCTTTGTTCATGTTTCCCAGGCTGGCTTTTGCTTTTAGCAGTCTCTTCCAGTTCTATATGAACTTAGGACTGTTTCCTCCACTTCTGTGAAGAATGCTATTGGTATTTTTATGAAGATTGCATTGAGGTTTTGTGGCTTTTGTGCACTTAAAGACATAGACTTTTGAGAAATTGGCTTTGATAAGGACAGACTGTCCTCAGTCAGCCCTTTCATAGATTGGGTGTGCAGGACACACCCTTTAGGATTACTTGGATGGGTGCTACCACCTTGGTCAGTGGACTAGATGGCCTTGCACCTAGACTCACATAAAGGCCTAGACTTGTCTTTGGAATAGGCTGGGAAAATGGGTTTATTGGAAAGATCTGGAGCTTGAGTCAAAATGTACTAGACTGGAGCATGAGTCTGCATTTGCAAGCCTGAAGCTGTAACATTTAGTCTGGGTCTCATAACTGGCTCTGCGGAAGCAGTCGAGAGCCCAAATTCATGTGGATGAGATTGAGACTCAGGACTACATGTATTAAACTAGTTCTAAGACCTACTGCATTGGACTTGGACCCTGAGTCACCAGGGCCAGGCTAAGACACTAAATCTTTAAGGATGGACCTGGAAATTAGACCTTAATCTTGTCCCTATCTTACAGTAACTTTGATATCTGGGTCTATAGGCACTAGCTTGGAACCTAAGTTCAGCCTGGGGTCAATGGGCTTGTTACAGTTTGTGTTGGGTGCATGGGTCAGCAGAGGTTGGTCCAGTGCCTGGTACTATAGAGCAGCACTACACATGGGTATATGGGATCTGGCTGGATGTTATGTGGCCATAAGCCTGGATCTATAAAAGGCCTATGTCTTAGCTACTTTCCTCTCATTGCTGAGGCAGAATACCCAATGCCCAAAATTAAGGAAGGAAACGTTTATTGAACTTACAGTAAAGGTTTCAGTCTATGATCAGCTGGCTCCAAGGAAGGGTGGTGTGGTGCAGTGGTAATACTTCAAGGCAGCAGAAAGACAGCAAAAAGATGAAGGGGACAAACCTCTTTCCCTCCCTTAAATCGTATGCAGATGACCTGGGCTCTGGTGGACATAGGACTCTATCTCTGTGCCCTCCTCTTGCACAGGCTCAGGATATTTACAACAAGAGGCCCCTGCTGAGTCACTTAGCCAAACTTCTTAACTTTTCAAATTGTCACAGTACACAGCATGCTAGAGTGGTAAGGGTGTATTTTCCACACCACTGGATATACAATTGTTGAATTAATTAGTTAAGTTTCTAGACTTCTCAAGTTTACACAATATATCAACCATTACAACCTGGGTCATGGCGCACTGGGAGCTCTCTGGAATGGGGTGCATCAGGACTGTCTTGGTGCTGGAGTGGGCCTGAAATCTGGATGTAGGGTAGTGGTTGTGAGCCTGGGTCTGTGGTAGGGAGCCTGAGCCTGTATCAGCCAGGTGCTTCAATGCACTGTTTTTGGTCTGTTAATAAGGTTCACAGTGAAGTCACATGATCATTCTTATCTGGGATACTGTAAATCTCTGGACTTGCCCTTCTACAGATTTTTGGGTGGTGATTTTCCTTTCAATCTTTGACTCTAATGATTCAAGAAAAGTCATTAATTTTCCATTTCTTCAGCATTTTTTTTCTATGAGAAGGTCATGCCTGATGACTTTCAAGTTCTTTGCACTTTTGAACTGAAACTGGAAGTCACTCACGTACATTTGAATCCTGAGACATTCGCTAGTGGTAAACCTTAAGCAAAGTAATTGCAGTACTATGCAGACCACAGAAAGAATGAGAATATTTTTTCTAGCTTACATATGAAACCTTAGTGTAGTAATTTGATCCGTGGCTTTCAATATTTGGTGTTATCAGAGTAGAAAATTAGGTGGAAATTTACTTGTACTCCATAAATTCAGATGGGCCATTCTGATTTGAGTAATCAGTGGTATTGACCATTTTGCTTCCCACAAATATAAGATGCTTCATTGGTGTCCATGGAACCAAAGAAAGATTTTTCATAGGAAGTAGTGTAAAACTCAGTGAGTTGGAAAGCATGTCATGTGATTTATTTGTATAGGTATTATGATTTTGTATGTAAAACAGCCGTCAAAAGACCACTGTGTTCCCAGTCTCAGAGAGAAGTCCCCTGTGGATGCAAACCTTATGTTCGCACAGTGGCTGCCTTTTAGTCCATCAAACCTTGGTGAACATCATTAGATCAAATGACTATAAAAGGTCTTAAGTGGAATGATTTTGATCTGTTCTACACATTTTCCACTGGATTTCTGTCCACATTACATAATCACTGTACATTTGGCACAGCATGTTGCCTTTGAAAGAGCTTCAAGATTAAGGAAGCATGAAGACAGAATTGCCCATAAAATCAGAACGGAGGACTAGAAATGTATGTGCTGCAAAAACTGAAACCTCCCTTCCTCTGTGCAACCTAAAAGCTCATGCCAAGCTGGAGTTTTAGGATGGGAAGCTCCACATAGATAAGTGGTAAAGTCTCCTTCACCCTATTTCTCTTCTCATTTGACGAAGCAAAGATTTTTTTAAAATCTACTTAGCAGAGAATATTAAAACTGTCACCTCTGTACAAAAAAAGTTCTGTTTATTCGATAAAGCAAAAATATGGGCAAATGAAAACTTGTCCCCATGCATCTGATACATTAATATGGGAAGATTTCTGAGTTAGGGAGTAGGAAAATGAAAGTGGAAGCCCTGGGTGGGACAGCCCTGTGGGGAGGTCAGTGGATGGGGACAGCCCCGTGGGGAGGTCAGTGGCTGAATGAGCAGGAACAGTTATAGACACTCCTTTGGTGTACTTAGATTTAATTGGGAGCAGTGACATAAATTCCAAACCTGTTGAGCACGTTCTGAAGTCACCTTTGGAGTCATCATAAACTCGGGCACTTGTATGCTTTTCTAGTTAAATAGACTTCAAGTTTAAATGTCTTCCTCACTAAGATGGGTGCTTTGTGAAGGTACCAAAGGATTTCTAAGCACATTGCACAGCTTTCAAAGTTGATGAATTGCTCATTATTCCACTCCTTCATTGTTATTATTTTCAGCTGAATTTAGTTTTCACTAATACAGATTGTTATTTAAGTCCTGTTTCCAATTAACCATAATCAGTTAATGCTCTATAGGTAGAGGTGGTAAAGGGATACCAAAGCAGAAGGGATGTGTTAGGAAATAAACCTTTTTGTTTGAAATAGCCTATGGGTATAATGAAAGTTGTTCCCGTGTCAGCTTTTACTAACTCGAATTGTTAAAATTTAAACAGTTTCGCAAGTCAGTTGTTAAACTATGTTATTACAATTTTTTTTAAATGGCAGCTTATAATTAAAGTATTTTTTGAAATATTAATTTGAAAATATTGGTTTCTTATTAATGTAATGTTGTTTGTGCTGAGAAGTTGTGTATGTCTACCACATCATGCAGTGGAATACTGCTGTGTTCAGTGGTATGTTACTGTACTTCTTCTCCAACTGCCTGTTCATTGATGTCATATTGGTGGCTTGAGTTGGTCATTGTGGAAATAGTTAAGCCATGAAAATTATTAAATGCTAATAGTTGGGGATTGACATTTTATCAATTGTACAAAGCTAAGAAACAATCCTGGAGAAAACACTAACCATGTGACTAACTCTTGAGCCTTATTGTGTCCTACTCACTGTAACTGGTACAGAATCGCTCAGTCTAGTGTTGGAGAACTATTATGATTCAGTGAAGAAGTTGCTCGCACATGGCAGAAAGACAACTGTATATGGATGGGCCTTCATTTTACCTCTTTACTTTATTCATTCTTATTTATAAATAGTGTATGGCATTCCTTTTACATTGGCAAAATTTGTAATTAGTTTGTGTATACAGCAAGGGGCACAACTTTATTTTGAGAGAGGCAGTTATTATATAATCATCAGCATCACTAGGAGTATGAGGGGACCATGGGAAGGGCTACGTTGTGCCTGATTCTGCAGCAGTACTGGCCAGTTGCATCCATTCATAGTAGGGAAACAGCTTCCCATGACATAGAGCTTATGGACCTTGTGAAATAAAAGCTTTTCTGAGCTGCTAAACTGCTGCCTACGATTTCTAAAGTGGCATTAACTTAGATTTTGCTATGTTTCTCTCTATCCTCCTAAATGTTGACATAAGCGAACAGTGGTTTTACCTTTCGGACTTGCTCCATAACTGTTTTGGTGAGGGAGAACATTGAAATGATGCATCAAAATTTTTGTATTTCTTACATTTCTGTTAATTTTTTGAGCTGTCATTTAACCCTTATCTTTGAGGGATGTAGTTGATCTATTTGAACTTACATGTGCTATAGAGGAAAGATTAAAAGAACAGAGAATGTTTTATTAAAAAAGAAATGTATTAGAGTAAAAGGTACACTACCATTGACCCTTTCCAAAAGGTAAGGATAACATTTACCCTTTCCCTTATGTCCAACACATTTGTCTCATTGTGTTTATTTCATTCTGGAACAGTTCTGGAAGTCCTCTTTCATGAGTGTCTTTCGAAGGTGCAATTGTGATAAAATACATGGCTAGTGCCATTGTAGGATTGAAATAGCACCATGGCGTGTTCTTAGACATCCTTTGATCTCAAGATCCTTCACTCTGTGACTCCTGTATCTTCCCCCATTCGTGCATGACACCAAGGCAGACAAAGCAGCCCAACTAAAGAGATTCATAGGAGAGGACTTCCAGAGCTGCTTCAGAAATTGGGAAGTGATGGATTAAGTGCATCTGAAGTGAGGGGGAATATTACCAGATGGCTTAAGGCATTGTGTTTTTTAATGTAATAAATTTAAGAAAAGATCAGCACCCTGCATTTTTCAATTCCACTTTCTACATAGGCAAAAGTTAGTGTTAAACTACAACAAACATACATGGATAATTTGTATCACTTTCTATAACAAAAAAGCTACCTTCTAATTACATTTTTTTCATTATTTAGTTTTCTTTCACATCTGCCTTCCATAAGATATGGCCAAGTGGTTCAAAACAGGAAAATAAAAGAAAACCAGCATGTTTGGTTGCACTACTAAATGCTGGTTTTCTTAGGCATCTCCACTAGTTTATTTAGGTCTGAGCTGACATTACAGTACTGAAAAGATGGAGAAAGAAGCCTCATTGTAGGCTGCAAGAATAACTTTTTCCCTTTTTGTGGCTTCATACAATATCAAAGATATTAATAGAAGGGGATCCCCATGGAGAGAATCTTCTTGCTAGGACAGCTGTCATCCTTGAAGGAAAGGATTGGTCTGTTGCCTAGAATGTCCTACACTGTGCAGTGGACAATAATCATTCAGTGTTGTGTCCTGTCCTTGTGGAGAAGGCCAGTTCTCACTCTCATAGTGATCAGCATTGAAAAATGCTATCAGTGGTGATTTCTTTGTGATTCTTGGGGATCTGTGAGTGTCCAGCTCATTGCATGTGGCCTGCGCCTTGGCACGAGGGCTCCAGGCCACTCCCTGGTTCAGGGTGGACATTTCCACACCCTGTGGGAGTGCATGAGGCCCATGCATGTGTGTGAATTCATGACACAGTGGGACCCACACATGGATACCAGTTTGAATTTTGTAGCATCTTTAGACCTCAGCCTAGTGATCGTAAAGGAATAGAGAGATTAGGTGATACTGATACGTAAGTACTTAGAATTTACTTTCTCAATGCAAGAATCACAGTAAAAAACACAAAATACTTTTTTAAGTCATATAAAATATGAAAAATCACTCTCAAATTATTTCCCATCCACCTAGTCTATGTGTTTTCTCCACGCAAGTTAATAACGTGCATCAATTTTTCCCTCATGCATTCCCGGGAGTATATGAAGATAATGTTACACAAATTCGAGAAGGTGCCCAGTTGGGTATGGTGGTACTTACTTATAACCCTAACATAGTGCAGCTGGAGAATTCAAGTCCTGCCAGGGCAGCCTAGTGAGAGTTGGTCCCCTCCTCCAGAAAGAAAATGTATATGCATGTTATGAAGTAATTATAATTTTTCTAAGCAATCATATGTTTAGAAATTTTTCCTTTGAATTCACTTGAGCACGTTATGTGAATAATTTGCAAAGGTATTTATTGCCATGTTAACTGCTAAAGCAGAAGGCAGGAAAGATGCAAGATTCCTGAACTAGGCACAGGTTAAGTAGATTATGGTACATCTATAAATGCAGTGTGCTGCATACATGAAAGAAAAAGAGGCGATTGGTGTTCTGTGTTCTGGAATCTGGAAATGGGTGTAACAATTCAACAGGCACATTTTGTTAAAACAAGTTTTGGAAAAGGGTATGTATATGCTAACATTGGTGATTTAAAACAAAAGAAATAAAATCTTTTGAAATACAAACCTACTTTTAAAAATTAACTATGTTAACTCAAAGGTTATGGCAGAAATGACTCAATCATACAATTTATCTTTAAGGGTAGTAGAAAGAAAAATACAAATGAATAAATTTATGAATCCCAAAGGGATAATTTTACTGCATTCTACTTCCAAGTACTAGAGCAGTGAAAAATTGGGAACAAAGCTAGAAAAATTGCAAATAAATTATGATATGTCTATATAATGCAAGACAATTCATTAAAACGAGATGTACAGTATGGGAATTTGTTTTTAAAGCAAGAAATTCATGCAGAGAAAGCAAAATAGGTCAGGATTTGAAAAAAAATAAGGATTGTTAGAAAGTTCATTAATGAGTAATGGGAAATACATGAAGAGGCTAATAATCATTTTTGGATATGAAATTATGGATGCTTTTTCTCAAACTATTTTTTTATTTTATGAAATTTCATTACTAACTTCATATTGCTGGAAGAGAAGGAAAAGTAGACTTTATTTTACAAAGTGATTGAAATCTTTCTGTAAGACAGTTATTGAAGAGAGTAACTGAGACTCGGTACCTTAGTTAGGAACAGCAGAATATTATTCATTTTTGGCATGGTAGGTGACTTATTCTCCCCTTTCTTTTCTTTCCTACATCAAACAATTTAGTTCAGTAGCTCATTAAGCAAATATCCACTTGTCAGTAATATCACAGATAAAACATTTTCAGTTAATATTTTACAAAATCACATTGCTTTAGTGACATTTTATAATGTATTTTTAAAAGTATAATAGAATTTAGTTTGATTTTGTTAGTATTAAAAATTCAAAGAAATGTTAGATATTTCCGGGTACAAAATATTTTGCATTATTTAAGGCTGAAATTTGTTGATTTTGATAATAGGACCTAATAGATTTGAAGTTCAATTGTCCAAGTTTTTCCAAAATAATGTTATAAAATAAAACAGTGGCAGAAGAAAAAAAAGAAATGCTTGTCTAGCCCTGTATGCACTTTTTAAAAACACTGTTCAACATTGATTTCTTGTTCATCTTAGTGATTCTTAAATCCAACCATTTCTTTGCACTTGGATAATTTGTGTATTCACTTTTGTCATAGTCTTAGATATTTCTTTTATTTTATTTAAAAATTCCTCTCTCTCTCTCTCTCTCTCTGTCTGTCTGTCTCTCTCTCTCTGTCTCTGTCTCTCTCTCTCTCTCTCTCTCTCTCTCTCTCTCTCTCTCTCTCTCTTTGCTACAGGGTCTCAATACACAGTTTAGACTTGTACTGATCCTCCTGTTTCAGCCTCCCCAGCTCTGGGATTACAGGTGTGCAGCACCACACCCAGTTTCAGGGCTGCATGGAGCGCCCAGGGTTCTGGGGCCTGTACAGCATGCAGTACTTGGGATCAGACTTGATTTCTTGCACTTTCCAGACAGATACTTAGACTGCCAAGCTAACTCCCCAGCCTAGTCTTAGACATTTAATTTCAAAATGAAGCTATCCCTATTTCCTAATTCTTTACTAACCAATGCATGACCAATTATGATTTTATTTGCACTCTAAGCCTCTTGTTTTCTTCCAGTGAATTGGACTTTTTAACACAACCTGCTGGTTCGATCTTCAAGATTTGCTTAGATTACTGGATGTAACTGTAACCTCTGTGGTGATCCTAGTTTGTAAGTAGATTTCTGTATTTGGAAAGATAATCACCTACTCACTTGCTTTTTGATGTTGTAACTTAATTCTTTTAGGGAAGTGCAAAATCTTTAAAGTATTATATAAGAATCTCCACTATCTGAAGCAAAAATTCTTGCACCCAGTGATGGATATGCAGAAATGAATTATGTCCCAGTCATACACATGTCTATACAACTATAACCTTTCACTTCCAGAGCATTCTTTACTATAATCAGGTCAGTGATGTTTGTTTCTCCTGTCAGACTGTAATCTCTGTGAGGATAAAGGTATTATCCATTCAGTGATACATAATTTGTTCCATAGTAAGCTCTCATCATGGCTTTTAAATAATTAAATCAACATGGTTGGCAGACAGCTCCTTTCCTACTAAGCCATGTTTGAGTGTCATCAAATTTCCTAAATAAGACTTTAACAGGTTTGGGAGATTCGTAGTCATTATGGTTTCAAATACTTTGTGTGCTCCATTATCTTCTTACTCTTGTGATTCCAATGGCAGACAATTTGATCATGACCTGTGTAGCTTTTCTTTCTCTCTGTGTTGTAGTTTGGGTGTTTTCTGTTGACTTCTTTTAAGGTTTGTATTTCTGTCTAACATGTTGTGATATTTATCCAATGAGTTATTAAATTCAAGTGATATATATATATATATATATATATATATATATATATATTAGTTCTAGTTGGAGTGTGTATATTTGTGTGTGTGTCTATTTGTGTGTTTTATGATTGAACTAGGATTTTACACATGCTAAGCGCATGTCCTACTACTGAGCTACACCTCCAGCATTCAGGTTTTTAAAGACTATCTCATTGCTTTATTGAAATCTCTTCTATTTCTTCCATTATAACCATTTTCCCTATATTTTCTTTAAAATGTCTGAGTAACACAGTTAAGTGTTTTGTGCTAATTTTTGCATCTGAATGACCTGTAAGTCTGTTCTGTCATAATTGTTTCAATTATTTCCAATCAATCAATTATACTTTTAAATACTGTCTCATATGTTTTGACTGGATACTAGGCATTGTAGCTGATAAACTTCACTCCAAGTCTCTTGATCTAGAGGTTTGCCTCGATCTGTAGAGGACTGATCCTGATTTGGAAATATCGGATCTCATTTAATATGGCCCCAAGGTTTAGGAGATGGTTTTTATGGAGAGTTTAATGAAACTGTAAATTGTTGAATCGGCTCCTCTAGTTTGGTAGGTCTTATATTTTTATCATCACTCAGTATTGGGAAGCTTTCAATTCTTGCTAAAATCTAACTTTCTAGATATTGTTTTTTTCTGGAGCTCACTACAATTTTAAAGCCAGGTGAGGGGGAGTTTATGTGCATGTTTTAGGGCTTCCTCTTATATGGTTGCATCATTCTAGGATTTCCTCTCAATTTCAGTCTGAATTCCAGTTCTTGTTTGTTTTCTTAATTTACTGAGAATCCTCATTTCTGTTTGAGCCTTATCACCTAAACAAGGGATCAAGCTGAAGAGTGTCATCAGAATAGCCAGGAAGAAGTGAAACTGTTCTTTAAGGATAAATTTATGCTTTCCTGGGATACTTTCCATTTCCTTCAAGTAATCTTTGCTTTATATTTTATTGGTTTACTAAAGTCATTATAACAGAGTACAAAAGGCAAGGACAAAAAAGCTCACCGTCATGTGTTTTCAGGAGCTAGAATCCTATACCGGACAAGCAGTAGTATTGTGTCATGCTAAGCATATAGCCGTCTTCTCAGTGTGTCTTCAGATCATCTTTATCTTCATCTCTATGTCCTTTATCTTCAACTTTTTCTGTTTTTCTAAAAGTACTCAGATTCAACTGGGTCATGCTAAGGACCTCACTTTAGCCTGATGACCACTGAAAAGATTTCACTTTGTTTTTCCTTTTGCAGTGCCTGAGACCAAACCCAGGACCTCCTGCATACTAGTGAGTATTCTACTAATGAGCTGCATGCCCAGTCTACCATTTTATGAAGTTTTAGAATAAGTGAAAAGATGATGTCATTGTAGCTACACAAAGAAGGAAGGCATAAAGAGAAACTTACGGGGTGAGCAAATGTTTTGTCTGAATTTGAGCAGCAGCTACATAGCTCAATACATGTATGAACATCATTGAATTTAGGATGGATGCACTGTACACTGTACTATGTGTTTATATGATACATAGTTGTCCCCTGTCTCTCTGTGACCCTCTCCAGGAATAGCATCTATCCTTAAAGATAAATCTTCCCTGTACTCGAGACTCTCCTCTAGGCTTCTGTCTTCCTTAGGATTCTGCCCCTGGAAAGTTCTACTCTTGCATTAGATTTCTAGGTATTTCAATATATTTTATTTCTCAAATTAAAAAAAAAAGTCCAGAATTTTTAGGTGTTGTCAGCAGAATAGGGTGAGTTCCTTCATTTGCCACTGCACAGTTGCTATTGGCCAGGAATCACGGTGAGCACAGAGAACATGGAGATATTCGGACTCGATTGAGTATGTCTGACCATTGGATGTCTGTGGATCTTAGAAAACAAATGGAAGTTGGCTTAAATCTGTACTCTTTTCTTTTCCTGTATTAAGGCGTTGCTAAGATTTCTAGTTTTCCATTTAACTAGCCAAATTTCCTAATTGTTCTTAAATTAGATGATCAGATTAGTTCTTTCCTCACAATGCTGCCATTTCTAGAAAAAAAAATCACACTTACCTCCACTTTCCTTGCTGCTTATGTTCATGTGAATATTTTTACAAAATTAAGACTTTTATTTCTCTGATTGAGTTGAATTTCTAAAATATTTTGTTTTACCTTTTTCTTCTAACCCGTACTGCTAGATTTTATGTGTGTGTTGTGATTTGTGTATGGTTTCAATGTTCTAAAAAAATTGTTCATGGGCATGTGTTCTGTGGCACAACAGAATTAATTAAAAGCTGAATTTATGAGGGATTTATTTCATCCTCAATAACCTCCAATTTGAGGAGAAAATACCCAGTGCAAGTGTTTATCACATACAGATAGTCTGGAAAGTCTGTTGGCTGCAAAACATCCAAGACTATTCAACTTTCTCTTCTTTTGTTAAATTCAGTGAAATTGTGTTTAACCTTTAACAGGGATTTTAAATAGAATTTCTGTAGGAGCGACCGCTGTACTAAATTTCTTTTTTGTTTTATGAATTTAGAACAGGTTCTATAGGGTCTCACTACACAGATTGGACTCATGGTGATCATCCTGTTTTCAGCCTCCCAAGCACTGGGATTACAGGTGCATGTCACCACGCCCAGTCTCAACTGCCATCCCAGTGTGCTCCTGGGGCAGGGCTGGCAAAGCATGCCAGGGATGAAACCTGGTCTCTGTGCTCAGCCTAAGTAGGCACTTTAGTCTGCTGAGCCATCTGGGTGGCCCTTGTGCTAAATTTCTGCTTTGCAAGGACAGTGTTAACATGGAAACATTTGCCTCCATGCTTCAATTTATATACTAAGCTACCTTTTGATGGTGCAACGTTTAACTTTCTACAGCATAATTTATTGGAATAATATATAAAATACTTTGCAATTATGCCCACTTATGCCATATAAAACTAAAAATTGAACTGTCTGTCTGTTAATCTTCTCTCATTTCTGGGACAAATGCCCAAGACTCAAAATTAAGGAAAGAAAGGTTTATTTAGCTTACAGTTACTGGAGGTTTCAGTCCATACTCAGCTGGCTCCAAGGCAGAGCAGCGCAGGGCAGAGAGCTTCTATTCATGGCAGCAGCAAAGAGCAAGAAAGCAAAATGGGGGAGTAGCAGCAGCAATAATGGTGGCAGAGAACAAGTCTCCCTTCAGTTGCCTCCAGGCTCTCCACCCCGGGCTGGGCAGAGTACACACCCACAACCCCAGTGGTTCATGAGTTAGTCACAAACTCTAGAGGTCCACCCCATGACTGCATGAGGCTTTGTGGGGGCAACTAGACACGAACCATAACAATGTTGTCCAGATTAAATTTATTGTCGATGGGCAAATAAAACCTTGATCCTTAAATATCCCCACTAAAAAGTATCATTTAAAAAAGTTAGATCATTCGTATGCATTGAATGCCTACTATGTGCAAGAAATTGTTCTAGGCAATGAGTTATTACCTTAATAGCGCTTGTACTGCAGTGATGGGAGACAGGAAATAGCCAACTGACTGATAATTGAATGCAATTTATACTAGTTATAAATGGATATATAGATTACTATAAAGGAGTTAAACATGAAAAGAGATTCCTAAATAAAAGTTGGTTGGGTCAGAGTCTTCCTAAGTTCATGATCTTTGAACACAGACATGAATACAATAAAGCAGTGAGTTATAAGAAGATCAAGGATTCATTCCAGACAAAAAGAACCTGCAAGCATGAGGTACTGAGGAAGGAGTAAGCCTTGATGTGGCCCAGGACTGGGTAAGGACACCGTGGGGAAACTATAGTGTAGACGGAAGAATGGGGAGCAAGTAAGACTGGCACCGTTGAGGAGCGCTTGCTGATGGGAACAAGGATGGAGTTTTAATTTCATTCTGAATATGCTGGGAAGAGTTCGTGTAGATTAATAATAAAACAGAGAGAAGTTCCGACTGACTACTGTGTGAAGGAGGTGTAGAACCATAATTTATGAAGATTTTGCAGTTTAGAAGAGAGATAAAGGCTGGCCAGACAGCTCAGTACATTAAAGGGCCTCTTTAGGTAGATGCAGGGACCAGGTTTGATCCCTGGGATGCCATGCCAGCCCCGCCCCCAGGACTCTCTGAGACAGAGATTGAGACTGGGCATGGTGAGAGTGTCTGTGTCTGTAATTCCAGAGCTTGGGAGGCTGAAAACAGGATGATCACTACGAGTCCAATCTACGTAATGAGACCCTGTAGACCTTGTACTAAATACATTAAAAAAAAAAAAAAGAAGAAGAGAGATAAAGATGACTTGTGATCCACTGGTACCAATGGAGGTATATAATGTGTAATTAAATACAAGTTATATTACAAAGGTAGGATACAGAAGATGGAAAAATCAATAATTTAAGGGTAATAGAATTTTTTGTGTGTGCAACTAACCAAGTGATTATATCATTTAAATATGGAGGTCAGAAACACTGATAGGCACAGATCAAGGAGATAACTAAACAGCATTGCTTTCATTATGTTTAAGAAGCCAAGGCATAGTTCAGTGGTCTAAGTGCCCACAAGGACCTGGGTTCGATCCCTGGTACCCCAAGCCCTGCTGGCCCCATCCCAGTCTCTGAGCCCAGGCATGGTGGTGCATGCCTCTAATCCCAGTGATGGAGAGGCTCGGACAGAAGGATCACTATGCATCTGAACTGCATGGTGAGACCTTGTACCAAATACATAAAAATAAAATGGAAGAAGAAGAAGAAGAAGAAGAAGAAGAAGAAGAAGAAGAAGAAGAAGAAGAAGAAGAAGAAGAAGAAGAAGAAGAAGAAGAAGAAGAA
>NW_004524766.1:3965844-3973873 GCF_000260255.1 Octodon degus | reverse complement strand
AAGAAGAAGAAGAAGAAGAAGAAGAAGAAGAAGAAGAAGAAGAAGAAGAAGAAGAAGAAGAAGAAGAAGAAGAAGAAGAAGAAGAAGAAGAAGAAACAGCCAAGGTATAAAAGTAGCAATCAATGAAAACACTTGCATTTAAGGAAAGATTTAAAACTGAAGATTCAAGTTTGAGAATCATGGAGCTGGATGGGTAAAGCCAAGCCATGACTGGAAGTAGATACAAAGAGAACACTGAGTCCTGGTGATAGCTCAGCACAGAAAGTGAGAGTATAGGCCAGAAGCACCGTGAGCAGCAGTGTGAACCTACAGCACGTGGGCCACAGTGGGCCCACAGCCTTCTCTGTCAGCATGCGAGCCAAGGCACTCCCGCCAAGGTTGGACAAGCTAGCAGCCCACATAGAAAAGGAAAGGTCACATTAATTGTGCAGAAGCATGCCAAATGCAAACTTTTCCTTGTGGTGAAAAAGCTGTTTGTACCATTGAAAACTCTGTTATCATGCTTTACTTTAAAACAAAGATGTTAATATATGAGTTTTTTTTTTCCTAAACTAAAATTTCAGTATTCAAGTTTAATTACAATGTTGGCACTTTGAGATAAATAAGTGGGTTTGGGGTTGCAATTTGGACACACATTCTCTGACATGTTCACCATCGCTGGCTTAAACAAGTAGTAGTAGCAGTGCCAAGAAAAAGTAAAAAAAAAAAAAGAATTCCAAGAAGATAGATATGACAACCTCTGTTGTATTCTGCAAAGAAGGAATAAGAGATAATTATTCACCTATTATTGGCTTAGCATCACGGAGAGGTAACTAATGAAGATGTTTCAGTTGGGCTTTAATAAAATTTCACCTGAATTTTATACATGACCTTCACCCATGACCTACACCGACCATGACCTACACCGACCATGACCTTCACCCATGACCTACACCGACATACAAGCTCACACGGAGAGACAGAGCACACTGCTGTGTGCTGATGGCAATGACACAGCTTGCAGGGCTGAGATACTGCTGTAAGGGGACGTGAGTGAGGACAAGAGATGAGCGCAATGCAGAAAGTTTGGGCTCAGTCAGAAATCGGGACATTTCACACACTTTATTAGGAAATAGGTCACAGGTATCATGAAATATTTGCATTAAAGTGGGAGGATTCGTTTCCAAAGTGTATTTTCTCATTGAAGTTAAAAGCAGCATCATTACTTAAGAGTGAGTAGGTGAAGGCATTTTAAAGCTAAGTGAAATGGTCAAAGAGGACAACAAAAGGAGTGAACCAGCTAGAATTTTTGCCTTGTTGTGAGTCTTTTTAATATTTGTAATTAAACACACACACACAAAGTCTTCACTGTAGTTTTAGGTTTGTCATATCTTTGTACCAAGCCCTTTTCATGTAAAGTTACACAAGTCTAGAGATTTACCAAGAGTACACAGAAGGCAGAGGAGATCTTCAGGAAAGGAGAACCTAAAAAAAGTGACCCAAAAAAGTGATGGACTGTAATCTGATTCAGGGCACAAGTGGACCTGTGGGTGTGGATGTGGGAATGTTATAGAGATTTTTGGGTCCCTGTGAGGTAAAAGAATTTTTGGAATGTGGACACATAAAGTTTATACTTACAAATTCTGATTTTATTACAATGTGTAGGATAAATTTTGAGAGTTGATGGCTAATATGGGGAAAGATAAGATATTCAGTTAGAATGGTGGCAAGAGTTTTGAGTAAGCATATGCAGCCATCCTAAAATTACTAAATCGAATCACAGTTAAGAAAGAAATGAGCTAGATGCTAAAGGCAACTGCCCCTCTTATGCATTAGATTCCTTATTCATCAATTCAAGGATAAAGTCTAGAGACTTTGGTTTTCTCTCTCTTCCCCCACCTCACCCATACAGAATAATTTCTCCCCCACAACAAACATGCTGGTAGTTGTTCCATCATGAAAAATCAAAAGAAAGTGATAAAATAACAGCAAAGACTTTTGGGTTCTCATCTCTTTCTGCATGCTTCTTAATTTTTCTACTTTTTTCTAGAGCAAAAGCCTTCAAAGCATATGTTTGTATTCCCCGTTTTCAAGTTGTCTCTTCCATTTCTCTCTTTAACATTGCCACCCAGACGTTCATTCCTCATTTAATGACAGAGTCCATTCCTGCAACTAGGTCTTTAACTGAATTGATCACCAAATAAGGAGTTGTCTATCACATGTGCAATATTTAGAACAAAGAAATAGTCAAAGGAAACTCCAGCTTGATGACTTTGCTTTTATTTATAGAGCTTAGATGTAATATCATAATGTATAATATAAAACTCCAGTACTGTACAGTACAATCAGCAAAAATTATGGTATGGACTAAACAAGATGCACTTTACCAAAGGAAAAAAAAATCAAGGCTCTATAAACATGCTCAGAACTTTACAAAAAAAGACATTGTTATTCTGAATTGCTGATCATAATTATGAACTGTTGTTATTGTGGAATATCTGTATTTTTTATTTTTTTTTGCATTACCATGGATCCAACTCAGGACTTGGTGCTTGCCAGGCACGTGCTTATGTAGCTGGGCTTCCTCTCCATGCTAATATCAGTATTTTGGATAGTGAAAGTCCTGAATGTCCTCTGAAGGTCCAAGTGTAAATGGCTCAGGCCAAGCTTGGGATTAGGAGGAGGTGAAAACATTTCAGCTGTGAGGCTAGTGGGAGGTTTTATGAGTTTTACAGCTGCTTTTGAAGGGGCATGGGAACCCTGGGCCCTCCTTTTCTTTCACTTTCCTTCCTAGTTTCCATGTGATGAGCTGCTTGCTTCATCATGAATGTCAGGCCATGAATACTGTTGCCATCACAGGCCCAAAGTAGCGGTGCCAATCAGTCCTAGACACAAACCTCCAAGTCTGCATCAAAATCAACCTTTTTTCTTTTTAAGTTGATGTAGTTTGCATATTTCTTATAGTAATATAAAGCTATCTTAATACTATACTCTACCTGCATTTATATCAAGGAATTAGAATGAATAAACAAAATATTAGTATACAACCTCCAAAATATGTCATAATCTGATAGCCTGAGCTGAAAATGTTGGAGTTTTTAAGGGAAGGCAAAGGTTTTTTGAAAGAACTTAGAAAAGCAAAGGTAGATAAGAAAGTGATAAAATAACAGCAAAGACTTTTGGGTTCTCATCTCTTTCTGCATGCTTCTTAATTTTTCTACTTTTTTCTAGAGCAAAAGCCTTCAAAGCGTATGTTTGTATTCCCTGTTTTCAAGTTGTTTCTTCTGTTTTCAAGTAGATACTTGACTTTCAGGCTGAGAGTTCTGTGGTATATGGGCATGAGAACAGTTACCAGCTGAGATGCAGGAGAATCAGAAATTGTGTGGAAAAGCAAATTTTGTTAGAATATTACAATAAATGGATTGTTCAAAAATCCATGGTCAGAGTATAGGTTTTGCTAATGGTAGGCTATAACTTTCTGAGGACACTTTAAAGGATGTTGGCACTGTAGCAGAGTGGAGTATTGGGTGAGATACGGGGACATGTGAAAAACACTCTGAATGTTTATGAATGGCCCAGGAGCAGTGAATTTTTGTTGATGACTGAGGCAAATGGAGATGTAAGCCAGGATGAAATGGGCACAGATGGTCTCTGGGGGGAAAGTAAGTGTCTCTTGCAATGCCAGATTTCTCTGGGGGATTTTTCTTGAGAGTGTTTCGCTCTGTCAGGCAGGCAGTAATAAGGTTGCAGCTATGGGGTTAGGGACAGGAAACTAATAGTTCTACTACTGGGAGTGAACAAGTCTACAGACCTCTCAAAATTTCAGCTGAGGACCAAGTATGAAAGAAAGGAATATTTAATTTAACTGGGTTCTAGAGCACTCAAGATGTAATTAAATTTAGAGTACCCCAGATAAAAATTCATAGATATTACTGGATAGTATTTTGATTGTGGAAGCACATGATCTTGGTGGTGAGTGTTCCAGTCTTTGTTTTCCATAATTTTATTGGTAAACAAATAGCAATGAGACAATTTCAAATCAAATTGGTAGGACAGTTTTAATAATTAACACATTGCATACATTCACCCTAGTGGTTAATTGCTGTACAAGATGCGGACATGATATCCTATTTACAAACACCATTAGAACAAATCTGTCTATTCATTAAGAGAATGTAACTATATATCTATCCTAACCACTTTGAATACACAGATACAAAATGGACATTCATCTGTATACCCTTTTTTTGTTAAGCTCTGTTATTTGAATATTATAGGTGTGTAAACTCAGCAAAATATTCTAAGAGTCCAGTAGTCCATAATAGTATTGGGTCTTCGGCTTGACTGGCAATGTCAGAAATTGTTGACCTGAGTCCTCTACAGCTCAACATAACAGCATGGCTTTACTTCTTATACTTCGTTTTTATACTTTTCTGCTGGATGGTTAAGATCAAGGTAAAGCAGGACATATGCAACAAGAGTTGTAGCTTTTGGTTATGATAAGAGTGTTCCAGTCTTACTGACAGTGTCTGCCATGGTGACAGTGTCTGCCATGGTGACAGGAATCACTTCTATATTCATGCCCAGGCTTGGTCACCTACTCATGGATGTCATGAGCCTCTGTTTCCTCATGCTTAGAACAGGCAAGAGAAGGGTTAGCTTGAGCACTGCAAGAAATTTGCGCATATATGCAGAACATTTAGTGCGATTCCATGCATCCCAGAAGCGATACAAAGCATTGTGAGAGTGCTTCTAATCATTGGAGAAGCACGTTCCTGCTCCTAATGGTGAGTGCATCATTGAATAGTAGACCTGGAAAAGTGTAGAGACAAGTTTAGTTGAAGAAATGTACTCAATTTCAAATCTACAGAGATACTTTATTTTATTTTATATTATTTTATTTTAGTACTTATTCTACAGTTTTCATGAGCACAGTTTGACATGTTTTCTTAGAACAAATTTTAGACTATAACATGTTGGTTTACTGGTACATCTAAAATGAAAGGCCCCCGAGTGGAAGAACACACTCAGTTTTGTTCACTGCCATGTCCCAAGGAACTTGAGCAGCCCTGGCACAAACAGGTAGCACTTACCAGCCTAATCCCAGGTGTAGGAATATAAATATGCAGCGTGGCGGGATCACTGTGGGAGAGTCCTTGTTTGGGCAAGTATAACTTGAGCTGTGTCTCCATGACAGGCCCTTCTCAAGGGCAGGAAGTCAAGTGGTGAATTTGTGGCTGGTCCTTGGAGGCCTTATAAAAAAACCAGGAAAAACACAAACAATTCTGCAAGGAAGACAATGCATGTACTGGTTGCAATAGCTAAGCAACACACTTGCACCTTCTGAAAGAGTTAGAAATTCCTTTATGGGTGCCAACTTGGTAGACATAGTTTATGTTGTTTAAGTCCTTTGTCACAGTTATGAGGATTTTTCAGTCATAACTGCATACACAATCTCAATTGTCACTTTCAACAGTGAAATCTTTATTCCTTGCATTTTATGGATGAAGAAACAGAGGTACAATGAGGCTAAGGAAGCTTCCCCAAGGCAGTGAGATAATTCGCTGATTTTGACACACACCCATCATTTGAATCCTGAAAACGTGGGCGATTATTTCTCCCACTGGACCACAACATTGCTCTTTCTAAAACAGTATATAGATGCTCTGCAATTTTCCCAGATATAGCCACTGTCATTAATTTTATAGTCATCCTTTCAATGTATTTATATTGATATATATATATATATATATATATATATATATACATACATACATACATAATATTGCAGTTTGTATTTTTACTGAAAATATTTTTGAGAGACATCAGATCTTATGTAATAGTTTACTTTATTCCTTTCAATTATTTTTCTATTTTATAAAGAAATAGGGGCCGGGGAGATGGCTCAGTAGAATAAGCGCTTCCCTGGCAAGTACAAGGGCCTGAGTTCAATCCCCAGTTCCACCAAAAAAAATACAAAAATTAAAAAAAAAAAAGAAATGGCAGTGCCTGCTTTTTACTTCTTGCTTCTCAATTTTTTGAATTTTAGATTCCTCCTGAAGTTATAACATGAAACTATGCCATTAAAAGTCACTATATCTAATAGATTTAAAAATGTTCATCATTTTAATTTTGTCCTTATATTTGGTGTTGTAAATCACTCATTTTCCTTGCTTGACTTTCCTTCTACTTACTTGGAGGAAATGTACCTTTCTTAATGTGTTTATTTTTTTCCTTTTTTGTTACCCAATTGTAACTCCCCAAAGGCTTATATGCTTATCTTTAGTTTTCTTTGTATTCTCCCTGTCTCCCTCCCTCCCTTCCTCTCTCCCTCTCTCTTTCTCTCTCTCCCCCCTCCCTCCCTTCCTCTCTCTCTCCCCCACCCCCGAATCTCCTTCATGTCATGGTTTCATATCTCAAATGATTCTCTAATCTACATTTGGTTGGTTTCCAGTTGCCTGCTGAACATCACCAGCTGGCCGTCACACTTGACCTGAAGTTGCACGTCTGCTTCTCAAATTTGTCCCTCTGTCTCTGCTTCTTATTTGAGTAGGTGGTGGTGGCACCATCTTAGCAATCATTCAGGCTCAAAAGCCTGGGATGATTTATAAGTCCCTTGGGCCTCATCAGTTGCCAAGACCTGCAAATTACTGTTCCATTTGTTCTGCCAAATCGGTTCCTACTGCTGCCACCCTGGTTTAAACACCATGACTCCTGGGCTTTCCACAATAGCATGGCTTGTTTTCCTGCTTCTAAGTGTCTTTCTGCTTCCCAGGCATTCTCTATCCTGCTTGGTTAATTTTCTTAACGCACAATTCTGTTCATAATATTTCCCTGTTTGAAAGCTTTTTAACAGCTCTCTGTTGCTTATAAAGTGAAGTCCAAACTCTTTAAGGTAGAATTCATGCTTCTTTGCAAATAGGCTTGTTTATCCTTCCAAACTTATTTATTGCTTTTCTATTGAGCATATCACATATATCTATTGTATGGGATATCTTGCTGTTTCTGTACCCATTATCATAATCCAGGTTAAACTGTAACAGCAAAGAACTCCCAAAATCTGTGTCTTTAAATACTTTATTTCTCACAAATTGCATGCAAAATATTTCAAGTCTGAAAGGATGTTCTCCATTTCTTGCATCCATTCAAAAATCCAGGTGAAGAGATTGGCCATGGTCATCAGTGTTGCTGTTTTCCATCCTGTGGGGAAGAACTTCAGAAGGCTTCACACCGGTAATTAAATGTTGTGACATAGAAGTGAAATGTCACTTCAATGCATGGCTCCCTAACCAGAACTGGTCACATGGCTCTAACTAATTACTACAGAAAAGAGAAAGTGCAAACCCACCCTGTGGAGCAGAAAGCCAGACACTGAATAATGTTGTTGACCACCAGAGTTCTCATTTCCACCATTTTCTACCGTAAACCATCATTCATGAAGCTAAATAGTTCTGATTTTCTTATTTCCTGCTTTAAATCCTGCAGCAACTTAATTCCACACATAGTTATTTACCATCAGTAAATTGTTTCTAATCCTTCCAGACAGATACAGTCTCCCTCTGCTCTTATTTTCCAGTTCTTTATTTCAGAAATAATTATCAATGACTGGGCATTTGAATCCAAAAGATCAGGAAGCACATTTTATTTATCTCTTGAGACATGATTTTTCACAGAGAATACATGAATTCAATATATCTATTCAATATATTTTGATTAATTGGGGATGATTTTCAGGGGCGCTTCAGGGAAAATGTTGACTTCTGTTACCTGTGTATGCAGAAAACATTTTATTCATCATTATGCCTAATATTGGATACTATAAATGCATGCATATGCATACAATGTAGATCCACATGTATGGTATATGTATATTTATATTTCTTATGTATACATACATATAGTTAGCAGCTCCAAGCTACTATGGTATAAATATAGAGTAAATTAATTATGAATCTGCCTTATTCTTGCTTTTCTCACTTGGAAATTGCTGCCACTGGTACTATAACTCTCTTTGCTCAACTTTTTTAATAAATGGTTTCTTTGACCATTG
>NW_004524766.1:3958549-3965744 GCF_000260255.1 Octodon degus | reverse complement strand
GTAAATTAGAAACCCTGTCCTATCTTCTTCCCTTCCTTCCTTCCATCATCTTTCTTTCCCTTCTTCTTTCCTAAGTCCTTCCTTTATTAAATAGTTATTGCAGACATGTTCTGTGTATATATTTTAGTGAAATATACAGTGCTAAATGAAAGCTCTCCTTAATTTCTCAGGCTTAGTTTATTGTTTTAACAATATTTTTGAGGGAGTAACTATCTTTGAGAAAATAGTTCAGGGAATTAATTTTTTAATTTTGTTTTGTGCTATACTCTTTTTTGTATTTTAGGGAAGCATCTACAGGCTGTTCGGGGTCTCACTACCAGATCAAACTCATAGTGATCCGCCTGTTTACAGCTTCCCAAGAGCTAGGATTACAGGTGCGCACCACCACGCCCAGTCTCAATTGCCATCTCAGCACACCCCAGGGGTGGGCCTGGCAAGGCAGGCTTGGGGATCGAACCCCTGGTCCATGAGCCTGCCTGCAGGTGCTTTAATCCTCTGAGCTATTTGGGTGGCCCAAGTGTGTTATACTTAATTGGCTCATTTTGGGCCGATCTGGAGCATTAGCACAGCATCCATCCGGGTATGTGCTGTTTGGCCACGCAGGTGTGACCTCGTGGTCCATGTTAGAGCCTTGCCCTGTGTGCCTGGCACTGCTGTTCTGCTCTTTTTCCCAGTGGACATCTTTGCTCCCTTACACTCTTCTGCCATTATATTTCTGTCCCAAAGCCAGCAGGCCATGGACTGAACCCTCTGAAATTGTGAGCCAAGGAAATGTCTTCTCCTTTAAGTCATGGGTGCTGGACATTGTGCCCCAGAGACAGAGAGGTAAACTAAGACAAGAGTTTGAGTTAGAGTCTGAAGTCTGAGACTACAACTGCAGTCTGAATAGAGCCTGAAGTCTGAACAATGAGGTACAGCAAGAAAGGAAAGAACGAAGTAAATTGTTCTCATGGGAAGCTGAAAAATTATACGCTCAACATGGGAAGCATGAGTACATTATTATTACTGGAAGTTTAAAAAGTAAAAGAAAAACGCTATGTGAGAAGAAATTGGCAAGCCTGTGAGAAGCCAATTCCATATGGCTGTGCGCTTCACTGTGGAGAATCCTTAAAGGGGCCAACGCAAAGGTAGCAGAACCAAATCTACTTTTGACTCTCTTTCTAATGTGTGGAGCATCGATGAGAAACACGATCAAAGGCAGATGAAAAAGTGTTTTCAAATCTTCAAAAAGAAGTGAAGGGTACGTAAAAAGAACTAAGATATGTTATGTATAGACTTCTAACAGAGACATAATCACTATGTACTAATAAAGTGAATCTTAAGAAAGAGGAAGATTTCAAGGCAGCAGCATAGAAGGAGCTATGGAAGAAGAAAGGACTCAGAAGAAAAGTTTAGAAAAGATATATAGACAGCCTGCTTGTAGTGGGCAAGAGAGAAGATGGCATTGAAGAATGCTGTTTCACTTTTCACTGGTACAAATGAACTGTTAAAAATCACACATAGAGAAGTACAAAAAGAAAAGTTTTGAGGCTGAGTAGATAAATTGGGACTCTCAGTTTAACTTGGTAAGAAGGAGCTGACATTTACTATGAAGAATAAGAGACTAGGAATCGGTTTGGTGTTTCTAGTGGGTCAACCAGTTTTGAGTTTCTATGAGGAGAATGTGATAGGAACAGAAAGAATATGTATAGCGTTTATGAGCAGTGCAGGAAGGCAGGCTAAACTTCAGGGGTATGAATATCTAGTGGTATCAGTCTACAGGGGTGTATCATTTTCTTCAGCCAAACTCAGAATCAAAGTGAAGGTAGACAATTTGTATGACTGGCTAATGTTAAAGAATGTGATAAAAAGACATAGTTGAGACTTTTATGAATCTTTATAGGGAAGTAAATAAGTCAATTAAGGGAGATTATACAGTTCTGAGGGCTTCTAAGAACACTTACACTTATCATAGCAGATGGTTTTAGAAGACGGAATGGTAAGGCATCCTCAGAAAGCAGGACAGGAGAATTTCTGGCTTCTTAATCAAGGAGTTTTGAATCTTTAGAATTTCCAGAAGACATGAAAAAATAGGTCAGACTGAGCTTTGCTCTTGTGGATGTGAAAGAATGTTGGAGAATTTTTCCACACCAATGTGGAAATTGTTCACAATGAATAATAGGCATTCAGGCAGCAAGAATCTGGAATACAGGTCCTGCTCAGTGACTAAGCAGGCTGTCACCTGTTGACCAAAGGATGACATACAAAAGTACAAGTAAACTTCCATTTGGTACATATGTTAGGTTTCTATAGCTATTTCAAAGTATCTGATAAAATAAACTTAAAAAGAAAAATATTTATTTTGGTTCACTGTTTCAGAGGTTTTAGAGAATGACCACAGGACTTCATTTTTTAGGGGCCTATAGTGTGCAAAACTCACAGTGAGGGCATAGTGAATGAAAGTTCTTTTCTTCCTAGAAGCTGGCAATCAGAGACAGAGAGACAGAGACAGAGACAGAGACAGAGACACAGAGAGACAGAGACATAACAACAGACACAAAGAGAGGCAGAGATAGATAGATAGAGAGAGAGAGACAGACAGACAGACAACAGACAGAGATAGAGACTGAGAGACCCTAATTTCCTTCCACCAGGCCTCCAGAAACACTTAATCCACCACAGTGGAGTGGTCTACATGGAGCCACACCTTTTCCACAGGGAACTTGAGGTATAGTCATAACAGTACAGGAGGAGAAATCTCTCTCTGTGTCCGTCTCTCTTTCTGTCTCTCTTACTCTCTCTCACTCTTTCTCTCTCTTAGAATGTAAGCATAAAAGGATTTTAGGTGAAATCTGAAATTTCTTGAAGAACAGTTTAAAAAACGGATGGGGTGGGGGGGCAATCCATCCCTCTCCCATCTGCGTGATGCTGGGTGTAGCAGAAGGAAAGGGTCCTCACTCATGAGTGCTTCAAGGAAAGCATGGCTTTAGGTGAAGCCAAATTTGAAGAGGAGCAACCAGCTGGAGGAGACATTCTGTGTTCTATAAAGAAATATGAGAAGGAATGCTGTGCCTGTGCCCTGAGGAGAGTTTAAAAAGGAGAGCCATGAGGGAGAAGATAAAAGAGCAGAGCAGATGTCATGTGCATGGCCATGGATGCTTCTGTCTACCCCAGGCTCCTTCTGTCACCACACCAGCACCTAAGTGAAGTTCTCAAAGACCTTATTGGCCAAGGTATCATCTCCTTATCTTCATATTTATTGAAATTGTGACATACAAGTGTACTCTCTGATTTTTCTTAGGGCTCCAAGAGATCCCTAGCCCCATCCCCTCACTGAGTTATAGATGGGTTGCAGACTCTGGAAGGAAGACCCTGAGGGGCAGCCCTGCTCAGCTAGCACCTGCGGAGCTCCTGGTGTGTGTTATCTCATAAGGTTCTTCCTCTTGCTTGACCAACTGCCAACTCTGTGAATTACTATAGCACAGAGGTGACAGCAAAGAGCACCAACAGTTTTTACCTGGTTGATGATAGTCCATTACAGGGTTGAGTAAAATGGATATAACTTATTAATCCTAATTTCACAATCACACAAACCAGCTTTTCTGATGCTAGATCCAGCTGTGGTCCAACACACGAGCAGATATCTGCATGAGGTTGTTGTCCTATTAGGTGATTGAAAATATGAATAACAAAAAATTGAACCACGGAGAATATAATGGAAATTGATAAACGATAGCATGTTTACTCCATTGAGAAGTGAAAGAAAATCATGTGGCAAAAGAGTGTAATCAATATTTTATCTTTTAACAAAATTAACGTTTCTAAAATTTTTGGGTAAATTTATGAATTGCAGCATACCATATTTTATGAACAATTTATGCAGATATTTATGTACATGGGGGAAACTATAGCTTTTACAGTCTTATAGGATATCATTTTTAAGCTGAAAATTTTATATTTTGTTTAAAGTAAGGTATACAGGAAAGTGTTTTTTCTTTAAAGTGGAAATCAAGCACTACTACAGAAGCAATAAAAGAACAATAATAAACGGGTGTAGTCAAATTGGCAAATTTGATCCATTTTAGAAGATATTTATTTATTATTATTCTCTTTGAAAGGATTTTCTCCCTGCTCTTTCACCATATGTTGGTAACTCACTTAATTTAGAAATACAATTTATAAAATGGTGTTTACTAAGAAATATAGGGTGAATTTGGGAATGTGTGTGTATCCTATTTATGGAAACATATGAAAAGGTGATTATGGAAATATCTGTGTGAGGGGGATTGTGAAGATACTTCTCTGATCCATTTAAAACAAGAACAACTGGAATTCTCAGGCCCAGAACTTACCCTTACGCTACACGCAGCCTGATGAATGTCCCCTCATGCTGCCAGGGTTTCGCTTCTGTGCCAGTCGGTGGGGTCTGGAGTCAGGTGGAGCCTCAAGCGAGTCAGCAAGTGAAGCTGGCAAGGCTCTGAGGCTGCATGTGCAGGCAAATGTGCTTGGCAGGAAGGAGCGCGGTGCAGAGCAGCACTTCAGGAGCAGGAAGGACAGGCGAGCTTTGCTGCTTAAGGTTTTCAATGAGCACCATTTTGCATTGGTATATACAAAATAGGATAGGTACACGGCTATTTTCTCTTAATTCAGTGAGAAAAGAGATTTGTACTAATAGGGTTGGACAGGATATCATGTCTGCATCTTGTACTACGAATGACCACTATGACAATGACAATATGCAATGTATTAATTATTCAAACTGTCCTACTAACCTGTTCTGAAACCGTCTGATTGCTATTTGTTTCTCAATAAAATTAATTAACAAAGAAAAAATAAAGATTTTCAATGAGCACCTGAACACAAAGGAAACTCTTAAATAGCATGGGATTCCACCCAATAACACGATTGGTTTTAGCCAAAATCAGTCATTAACATAGTGCACAATCCTAATTCGTACTCTTGTTCATTTTGTCAAAATGGCAACAAAATCAGATTCTTTGTTTTGCATTTTAAATACATAACAGAAAATATGCTTGTGTTGTGGTTGTCTGCTGAACTTTCCTAAACGGTGTATTTTCTGAACTTAATTTAGATTTTAAAATTGTTGATCAAAGTTTTTGATAGAAAAATTCTATTTTTAAAGATAAAACATGTTTGGGTCAAGGTAAAGTCTTCTGTCATTCTTTTGGAAAGTTTAATTCTTCATCACTGTTTTTCCTAATAATAGAATATTAACAAGGTCTACCTGCAAAGAATCCTGAAAACTTGGTCTTAAACAGAAACTAACTATGGAAAAGAACTAAATCCAACACTTTCTGCTCTATAATTACCCTAGCATAATTGACTGTTTGCAAGATTTAATGCCCAAATCCCGGTCTAAAATACGCTTATGTTCCACCTTCCTTTTGATTACACAAATATGGTGTTTTATCATACATGTGAATTACAAAGAACATGTAAGAAATAATTGGATTCACCTGGTTTTCCCTCTTTCTATTTCCCTTCATTTCCACCCACGCAAGCATCAAATACAAATTTAAAATATTGCTTCTCTGCAGCCAATCACACCATCATTACTAAATGCAACCTCTAAGATGTGTCTAAATGAAAACAAAGAAACTATACGTTGGAAGATAATTAATGCTTTTGCTCTAGAATGATCAGTTTGCTCTGAAGACATTTCCCACATCCACGACAATCAGGGCTGATCACTTCAGAACCTCCAGCTACGGGATCGGAGGTGTACATTTTGCCCACAAAAATATTAGCTTATAATTTATTAATTTTTGAAGAAAGTTTCAAGGATCAAGAGAGCAAATAACCCACTGTTCTTTCATCTTGACCACTAATGCCAGTATGATGGAAGCCATAGAAAAGGCCAGTAAATGAGAAAAATGCAAATGCTCGTCGTATTCCATTGCTGTTTTGACACAGCAATTAGATTTGTGCAGAACAGCAAGATTGTTCCAACTCTATTCTCCCAAACATAAGTCTTAAAAAAAGAGGTTACATTTGTGACTGTAGCTCTTGGAGCATCCAATCTGGCATCCTGAAAATCCATATGTAAGCCACACTTATATCTTAAACCTGTCAAACAAATAAATGTACAGAAGCAGCAATTTATGTACTTTATAGACTGTTTTGCCCTTTTAGAGCAAAAGCCTAATTTTCAAGTGTTGCTATTTTAACTTCTGGCAGTGCCTGGGAGATTACCGAGGTTCAAAATGTGAATTTTACAAGTAAAATGTGATTCAAAAATCGATTTACCCTGTTCTCACTACATGTGAGACAGAGAAGAGAAAGCTGGGTGTTTGTGAGCTTTAGGCAAGGGGAAACATATTGCTAAGTACAGAAGCCACGCAAAACTTTGCGGGTTTTCAGTTTAAAAGTGAACTCGAGCCTTTCCCAGTTCAAGTTCTGTTTAGGGCCGGCAAAACATGACTTTCTGATTCAAAGAAATAAGGCTTAAAAAGGCTTATAAAACAGACTCACAGGCTTCTTGTACATCAAATAGCTCTTACACAATGGCATTTAGATGATTTAAGTGTAAATGAATCAAAGACATATGGATTGCATTTCCCTTGAAATACGCATGGGTTTTAAAATGAAGGGAAAACACACTTGCCAAACTCCTTTTTGGGTTGTGCTGCATCAAAAACATTTGGAAAATGACTTTAAATGTTTGGAAAAACCCCAGACATGGGGTTCAGCCACCCCTGGAGTTTAAATCAATGCCCTTCATTCAATGATAGGTAAACCCCTCTTTTGCAAAGACATGTTCTAAAAGTGTCAAGTTCCAACTTGACTCTCTGGAAAACTGGCTTTCTTGATGTTTGAATTGCTAATTCAGTGATAGGGTCCTATCAGGGGTCTCCCCAAAAGACCAGGAATCCATTTCGTGTTATACTACTTGAAGCACATTTCAATTTTACCCATGTTTTCACGTGTGGCTGAAGGTGTAAGTACTCTCTGTCCTGAAGGTAAAAATTAATGCTTCTAGGAAGCCAACAGGAAATTGAGTTTTCAAGCTGAATGAAAGGGCTAAATCACCGGAATATAAAAGTGGAGAGTGGGCTTGGTGCAAACGTATCCAAGCAGGAGTTCAGACATCACGTGGTTGTTAACATACGTTAATTCGAAGAGAAAAAGGATGACACAAAAGAGAAGAAAAAAGGACCATCCAGCAGAAAAGTATAACATGAGGTATAAAAAGTAA
>NW_004524766.1:3883085-3958449 GCF_000260255.1 Octodon degus | reverse complement strand
TATATATATCAGTTAGGATAGATATACAGCTACTTTCTCTTAGTTCAATGAGAAGAAAGATTTGTACCAATGTTGTTTAGACAAGATATCATGTCTGCATCTTATCCTCTGAATAACTACTACGAAGACAACAATATGCAATGCGTTAATTATTGTCCCTGTCCCACTAACCTGTTTTGAAACTGTCTCATTGTTATTTCTTTCTCATTAAAATTTAATAAAAATTAAAATCAAGGAAAGCAAAAAGGGAGAAAGAAAAGGTGAGAAAAAGGAAGAGAAGTAAGTTGCAAAATAGCTTTGAACCTGAACAGCCATTGTGAATGAAATGCAGAATATATTAAGTTAACAAAGATGGGTGGATCATGAAAATAGCTAAATACTAAGAAGGATAAAAGTGCAACAAATTTAAGAAGACAAAGGGGAAGATGATACCTCAGAGTGAATGAAAACACTGCTCTGCCATCCGTAATACACAAGGGGTCAAAAGGAGCTGGAGAAGGGGGAGCTAAACAGTTTAAAGGAAATGTGTTAAGCGATGAAATCGAGATAAAAGGAATAATGCGGGACAACACCTGAGAGAAAAGCTACAAAGACACTCAGTCCCCAAGGGAAATGGAAGAGCCGCTGTAAAACATGCAAGAGGCTGTTATTTAAGTCTGTGCAGCCGAACAGCTTATATTAAAAAGACTAGATCGGATTTCACATGCAGTTCTTCTGTGAGAGGAAACAGCTTTCAAAATTGTTTAATGACCTCCTGATAGGAAGGTTAACGGGATTATCACGCAGTTCACTGGAGGATGGACAGCAACGCTCAGCATGGCCCCCTCTCCGCGTGCAATTCCAATATTCTCCTTTACAGGGAGTGTAAAATCATTGTGCCACTCAGAGGCATTAGCTGGAAAGTTAGAATGCTTTTAATGAGGAAAGTTCAGCACAAAAAGGAAATAAAGGAGGGAGGAAAATGGGTACTAAAACCCAAGCTCTTTTAGCTTATTTCTTCCCTGTTCACTGCAGGGCTGTTAAGGGTCTGGACTAGGAGGATTGGATTTGCTCTGGTCCCTTCCTGTCTGAGTGGAATGCTCACATCCTAGGTAACTGGTGTGACATTCTGCACTTCGAACATGCTATTACTCCTCTGTTCTGGTCTCCTCCTCACCTTCCCTTCCGTTATGCAGACCTCAGAGCAATGCTGCTTTGCATTGTTGCTACCCTGAGGAGCTTCTAATGAGAAAGGTCTTTGTCACAGCCTGTCCTCAGACATTCAAGGCCTTTGTACCACCTGGGTGTGGGAGAGTGTGATGGAGAAAGGAAGGACAGTGGTCCAGAGAATCCTCTGGATAGGTCTCCTGGTTGTTTCCTTTTGCAAGCACAAATCATAGCTTTCCCCTTGTGTGATTCTTATTTTTGCTCTCGATTTAGATTCTTTAACTTTTGAGAACTTGAGTTGGTCAGGGTAAGTGATCTAAGCACTATGACAAAGCAGGTACACTCAGTGATTTCACCTACTAATTTTTTTTTCCCAGTTAATATCACAGTCAATGTGACAGGCAGGTTCATATACCTTTTCTTTTCTTTCTTTTTTTTTTTTTTTTTTTTGGTGGAACCGGGGATTGAACTCAGGCCCTTGTGCTTGCCAGAGAAGCACTTATTCCACTGAGCCGTCTCCCCGGCCCCTTCATATACCATTTTTTAGACTCTTAATTCTTCAATTCCATGGTGGAATCTTCTCCTAGAGTCTTTTCAGAGTCCAGTATGGTATCTTCAGTGTTTAGATGGTGGTGTAGAACAGTGTGATAAAGACCACTGAATGTCTTTTATATTCATGACTGCAGTGCTTACCAGAAGTCCCATAACATGGTTCTGACCACTACTATGAAGGATGCTGGGAAATGTAGTTTTCCTGAAAGCTGGGGGGGAGGACTAATTAGTGAGTATTTAGCCAACCATTTACCACCACACTCACTAAGGAGATTTTTCATCCCTAATGCAAATTAACCCTCAATATCTCTTTCTTCTCTGCCTTTTCCACATGTTCAGATATGTCTGAGTGCATGAACTGGGTGATCTGGGAATTTAGATGGATTAGATGATATTCATAGCTAATAAATGACAGAATTACAGCCTAGCTCAAATGTATTTGTAATTCAAGTTTCAGCCTGGGGCGTGACACCAAGAACGGAACCAGCTTGGAAGGAACCTGATTCCTTTCCTTTCCATCTTGGGAGCATTCCGAGGTACTAGAACTTCAGTAGCTCCAGAGGTTCTGTTCAGTTGATACTGTGACGAAGGGGAGGTGAGATCACTGCTTCTGACATTACAGAGAACCCTCAGGGCTTCCGCCGCCCCACAAGGGCAAGGGCCTAAGAAAATTATTCATAAATAGTGAGCATCCCTCCTTCAAATTGGATACAGGAAGATGACCGTGTCTGAGAGCCTTGGAAAGTATCTTCACCTCTATTTTGACCAGAAGACTGAAAAAGAAGTTCAGGGAAAGGACTGAGAAGAAAAGAAAGGACTGGGCCTGCGTTTGAGCATTGCACGTAAAACTAGCTTTCGTCTCTCAGCAGCTGTGCGACTGCACTCGTTCTTGGCCTCGCAGCGCTTGGGTTTTCTCACCGTAAAACAGAAGTAGTTAAATTTAGCTTACAAAGAGTTAAAGAGTTTGCACTGCCGCTATGCCAAATTCACAGGAGGCACTGTGTTTAAAAATCAATAGCCTTACAGAAATTTGATGAGAGAATGGTAAATAAATTAACTTATCAATAAATTATTCACCTATGCCTTCCCTTGTTTGTGCTCATGAATTTACTCACTTCTTCACATAAAGATGGACTAACTACTCAATAGTGGTGGAACATCGTTGTGGACGTTGCAGAAATCCAAACTGCGTAAACGTGCCTTCTGCTCTCTGGATCTAGTTCCTTTAGGGAAGGAGATAGCCAAGTACAAAAGCGACCAAAATGAGACGGTAGAACGAGATACAAGAAGCACCAGGACTTAAACTAGGTACTGTTCTAGCGCAGAAGAGTGAGATTAAAGCAGGAACTATGAAATGGTTGAAAGAACAAGCAGCATTTGTGTTGGACTTTGGAATTTTCTGTGTAAGAATTCCAGAGCAGCGATCTGATTGGCAAGAGGCGAAGGTATTTCCTTTGAAGTTCTGCTCATGATGTATGAACATCAGCTCTCTTAAAATGGTCACTACAAATCAATTAAAAAATCCTCAATGTTAAAATATATTTTTACACTTATGAAAACTATAAAAAAATTGTATGAAATATTGCTTCTTTTCACCTATTCACTGAATGGCAATAACTGTTATTAATTTTAATTCTGTTGTTAGGGGGCTGCATTAGTTAGCATGAGTTGCTGTATCAGAACACCATCAGCTAGGTGGTGTAAGCATCAGGAATTTCTTTCCTCAGTTTTGGAGGGCTGACATCTGAGACCAGCATGTCGGCATGGTCATGTTCTGGTAAGGGCACTGTCCTGGATCAGAGGGGGTACTTCTCCTTGGCTTCTCAAGTGTTAGCTACCTAGGGCGGGCTGGAGTCTCCTTATAAGAATCCCAGTTCCATCTGAACAATACTTTACTGCTCGACCTGTATCATCACACTCAACCTTAGCCCAAATTAAAGGCCCTACCTCCAAACAGTGGCCCATGGAAAAATAAAGTTTCTCTATCTAAATTGCAAGGTGGATGCATTCCAATGCATGCAGGGGCTGAGGAACCTTCAAGCTTATCTATTTTAGTTTTATTTTTCTGTCTTGGAAGCAATAGCATAATTTCCTGTGAGGACAAAGGTAACAGGAACAGCAGGTTAGCTGTGTCAGGCAACACCTCAGTTATCACAACAGAAAAGCCCAAATATTCAATTCTGGTATGGTATGTAGACTCACAAGGTCCTCCTCATTAGATGTTTTCTTGGTTTTTTTTTCCCAGTACCAGGGATTCAACTAAGGACCTTGCACTTGCCAGGCAAGCACTTATTCTACTGAGCTCTCTCACCAGCCCTGCACTCCACATTTGAAACAGTCAACTAACTGGCCTTGTTTCACCTGTTAGGAAAAACAATGAAGATTCATGTAAGAATGAAGATATAAATATTGTAATTTTTAATTGTTAATTTTCTGGAATCTACTCAAGGTGTTATAAGATCACAAACTTTTTGAGGCTGTGTTGCATTTTGTTTTTCCTGCAGGTAATGGATATTTTCCAGTCTAAACATGCAATCATGATTAGTGGCACCTTCTCATAAACTACCATACATGGCCTATAGTATTAACATGATCACTACTAGTCGACCAAGGACTTGGCGGGGTGGATGAAAACTTTTGCAAATGAGAGTCAGTTTCACGAGTGCCACATCTCCAAATAAACCGCCTGTTTTGTAAAATTATTGCTGCCAATCAAATATGAAGAGAACTCCCAACTGTTTTCTTCTGTAATGCATGTGTCAGATCTGAAATTTGTTCCACCATTCACATTCAATTCTTTCTCTATTTGTGTTGCATTTAATACAGCTACCTTGTGCTATAAAAAGACATTTTGAGCAGGATATCTGTTGGTTAGACTGTTTTTGTGTCCTATCAGACCCATCCCCAGGGAAAGGTTGGCCCTGGGGAAATCACGTGGGGCATCTCTTTTCCTCTCCTCTGGCATTTTGACACAGCAGAAAAGATGTTCACCTGAACAGTCAGGACTCTAGCAGGGAAAACAAAATGGCAGATGGGCCAAGTGTCACTTAGGTGGTTTTGCATGGAAGGAGGAACCTCACCAGACAGCAGCCTTTACCCTTTATGAAATACTTTGTACATATAAGCATAGTAATAATAAATGGCTCAGGATATAGTTCAGTGGTCTAAGCACCTGCCTGGCAAGCGCAAGGGCCAGGGTTCAATTCCTGGTACAACATGTTATGCCGGTCCTGTTCTGAGCTGGTGACTGAAACTGGGTGTGGGGTGCATTCCTGTAATATCAGCACTGGGGTGGCTGAGGCAGCAGGAACACTGGGAGTCTGCACTGCATAGTGAGACCCAGTACAAAATAAGTAAAATATTAAAAAATAAGAAGAAAGATACACTTCTGTTGGATGGCCAAACATTGCTAGGAAAGGAAGAGTGAAGTCTACATTCCTACTGCCACTTACCTTTTTTAAAAAAAATGTATTTGTTTCAGGGTTTCACTATGTAGCTCAGACTTTAGTGATCCCCTTTTTTTTTTTAGCCTCCCCAGTTCTGGGATTATAGGCATGTCCCACCACACCCTGGCTCAGTGGTCAGCTCAGTGTGCCCAGGGTGGGGCCGTTGTAGCTCACGGTGCTGAGGATCTCACCCCATTCCCTGTGCTTGCCTTAGCAGGCACTTGGTCTGCTGAGCTGTCTCGCTCACCCTTCCATTTTCCTTTTCAGCTGGGCAGCTTTCTGTAGTGAGCTTGGGCAAAGCTACTTCTGGACTAAATTGAAGGATTTGGCTTTTATAAAATTTTGCACATAGTATATAATTTATCACATACTATTTGCACATTGCAATTATTAACAAATAAATGAGACATAAATGTGTTTGAACACTATTCGATCCTTCGTAGAAAACCTTATTTCAAATGTGTTTACGAATTGTACATGAATGGCACCCTAAGAAGAAAACCATTTAGGAGTAGTATGATCAATTTAGAAAAATTTACTCTTCAACAAAATGAAAGATAATCTCAGAAAAAAAGAACTTGAATTAGTGTCAGTACATTTTCTGATATGACCAAGGAAATGTGAGAGTTTCTAAAATTCTGTGAGATTAAATGCCGTATTTGTTTGCTGAAGTCAGTTTAACAGGCCTGGGGCAGCATCTCCGTGAGAAAATAGTGCTGTGTAGGCTCAGAATCTAAGTTTCTTTGCACTCCTCCTTTGCTGAGAGGGTTCACCCCAGCTCTCAGTGTTCCTACAAAGTATGTCTGGAGAAAAAACACATAGTAACCTGCTTCTCAAGCCTAGGACTAGCCACGTCATCCATAAAACTCCAATGCAAGGTGATTATAGTCTGAGCTCTGCCATGAAGAGAAAGTTAATTTCTTCTCACAGGCCCCACTCCTGCTGAAAGAGTGACTTCTTAGGGTCCTGAGCCTCTGTCCTGGGACCAGCATGTAACCTGGATCCAGGTGATTCATGAGCTCTTTTGCAATTCCTACCCAATGCCCAGGGCTCTGCAAGTGAGGGAAGAGACATCTTCCAACAGCCTGCTCCTCTTAGGATTCTGCACATCCAGGCCCTGTTACAGGAAATCATAGCGGATACAATTTTTAACCTTAGTCTTAATGAATCTCATTTCAACAGCACTAGAATGGGGGAAATGGTGAGAGAGGCAGAGATTATTTTCCAATGGAAAAGTACAAATCTGAAAATCTAAGGATTGCTGGGAAGCAAAAGGTGTGGAATAGCTGGAGATGTCTAGGATAACATCTTTCCATTTTGTAATCATTTTTGAAGAGTTGTCTGGGTCTCAGGTCCTGTGCTAAGTGCTAGGATAGAATGTTGCTCAAAATCGGGTGTTTCACTATCTTTATTAAACTTAGGTGCTAAAGTGAAATTTACAGTTGTGTTGAGGAGGTTCTTGAAGGTAATTTGCAATCAGAGTTTCTCTGTCAAGCTGAAAATCTTTCAAGTCAAGATATCTGTCCTTTTTCTTCCCCATCTTCTATTACTGTCAGCCCTAAGTTTCAATCATTTCTTTTCTTACATTCCTTTATAACTCTCTAGCCCTATCTCTTTAATGTTAAGGAATAATACAGCCTTTAAACTTATTTTCTACTCCTTCCCTCCTTTTATTGTTGGGAATAGTGAAGATGGGAATGTGTTCTGGAGGATAGCTTTGTCAGGTCACTTGTAGTTTGCTTGCTTGCAATTTGAAGCATATTACTCACTGCTAAATTTGCTAGCCACCTTCTAGGAATATATTTAGCTTGTATACCTGCAGTAAATACTACATAGTAGTACACATGAGAAAAGTTTCCATAGGAAGCAACCTACACTCAAGCCATTCTAAGAAAATAACATTTATTTCTTTCTAGAAAGAGGTCTTCCTGGCATTGTGAAAGAAGGCATTCTCTTTGGGTCATTCCCTGCAATATGAAATGCCTGTTCTCTAAAGGGAAGAGTGGGCTCTAAGATTGAGATTCAGAGGCAAGAACAAGGAGAGGCAGAATTTCTGAGGGGTGAGATGGTGGCAGCAGAGTTGGGTAGGCAAAAGTCTTGGCTTGGCTGGGTGAGGAGGACAGAGCTAGGGAATTCTGATGGCCAGAGGCCAGTAGCTCCCAAATAAGATGGGAAGACTAGGAAAGGAAGAAGAAATGCAGATGTTGGAAGATAAGAGGTTCAACTCTTTTTCTTACTGACCAACTTGAAGGTCGTCTTAGATGTGTTAGCATTCTTTCCGGTGATGAAAGACCTCCTGGATCCGTCACTCTTGGGTCTTAGGAGGTGAGAAAACCTTAGCGTTGCTGGGCACAGCAGTCTCCACTGCCAGTTCTGTGGTCTTGGGCAAGCATCTGCACTCTGAGCCAAGGCATCTGTCCTAAAACTGAAGTGACAGAATAGTTCCAGGATTACAGTTATGTTAAGAATAAAGGAGGCTTTGAGTGAGTAATGTATGAGTATAAAAGGTGAAAGTCACAGGAGTAGAGAATTTATCTTATTCATTGCCAAATTCACAGGCTTAAAACAGTTCTAGCACTCTGTTAAGTGGTAAAAACACACACACACACTCTCACACACTCATACATACACAACACAGATATGAAAAGTGCTTTAAAGTGAAAATGGACTTTGTACAAACCTAATCTATGGGCTATTTGCAGCTGATTAAGCTTCTCTGATGAGAACTAAAACATCTAGAAGAATGCAGTTATCTGAATTCAGGTCTTAGCTTTGCCACTAACCGTCTTGAGTAATCCGAGTTAAGTTTGGCTTTCTTTTCATTTTCCATGAAATCTGGCCACCTACAGTATTTGCTCTGTGGGATCCTTGTGAAGATCGGATGAGTGGATGCCTAGCACATAGTAAGTGCTCAAGAAATGCCAGGATGGCGGTGCTATTTGTGCTTGGTAGGCAGGCCTCAAGTAACCCAGGAACAGCTCCACAGTGTGCACCTGCCAAGGTTGGGGAGGAAGGGCCGCAGTCTTTGACAGGCCTCTCTGGCCATCTTGCAAGAGTGTGTGGGGCCTGAGTCCTGCAGGGACAGAGCTGAGCTGAAGGGTCCGCAGCAGAGCTGCAGCGATGATCTTCTCAGCCGCCTCCAAGGCCGTAGGCGGCTCCTTCTTTGGAAGCAAATTGTAATCCGAACTTGGAACCGGGGCTCCTCCGAACATTGTTCTCACTGCCTTTTCTGCCATTTAATTAATGCCAGTCTAATGTTATAGAAAGTATGCAAATATGATCTTCACTTATCTGTCCCTGCCTTGTCCAGTGAGACTCCCAGTGAGGCACCTCGCCACGTAAATCATCTCCTTCTGACAGATATCTCTGACCTGAATACTTAGCATTATTTTCTGTAACCATGTGGACAGCTTAGCAACGGATGTCGCTTGGCTTATCCTGCAAGTTTTCATTGACGAGAACCTAGAAGTGAACTTGCTGTTCCTTCTAGATTGTATTTTGCTGGGCAGTTTAGATAGACTTCGCAGGACAGTCTCCAGGACGTCTTTCGCTAAGGCCTTGCCAATCTGACTCCAGCGACAGACAGCGGTCTGTGGGCTGCAGCTTGAAGCTCGTGAGGCCGAGATCTGTGCACTGTGTTTTCTACTTCTCTTCTAGTGACTCTAACATTCAGCCAGACTCTGATGGAAGCGCGCTCCAGTCCTGAAAGAGTTACTGCGGAGCGCAGGCAGGTTCAACAAGGAAAAACCCAGTGCAACAGAACAGCTTTGCCTCGCTCTTCTACCACTTCATTTGTGCTGCATTGGTGAGCATGCGCACCAACAAACAGATTTTATTAGAAGTAACTTTGACGGATTGGTGGAGAAGCTTTTTCTTTTATTTTCTTCCTTCTTCTTAACCAAACATGGATTTAAGAAATTACACAGCAATCAGCATCGTCAAGTTACCCGAAGAGCAATCGCAAGCAGAAGGCTGGAAACCTGTTTTTGCTTAAAGCCTTTATTTGATTTAGCAAAAACAACAGCAATAAATTGTGCTCAGAAGCACTTTTGATCCCTGTGCAGCAGTGCTCTTGCAAGAGCAGAGGCAATATAGTAGCCCCACTTTTTCATTCGGGCCAAATTTCAACAGGCTTCCTGTCTCATCCAAATCTGGGTTTCCAGTTCCAGAGAGAAAGGCTTGCTCAGGCTCCAGTGCCTGACATTGGGGCTGTTAGGCAATGACTGTAGTGCTGGTCTTACACTACTAATTTCTTGAAATCCTGGCAAAATTACAGAATCCAAGAAATTAAATGCAAAGCATGTCTCTAAAATATTTAACACAAACATTCTTGTTCTTTCTTGTGCAATTTTCGGGTATATTTAATGTTTCCCTTTGTTCTCCTTTCCCTCAAATTCTAATTTGACATTTTGAAACTCTTAAGTACTGGGTTTCTGTAATTGATATACAATAAAAATATAAATTGGAATTGCAGGCCACTGAAGTTAAGGAATAACTCTTTGATTAAAATTCACCATAAGAGTAATTCTTGAATGGTTACAACTAGATTTGCTTTTTTTTCCCTCTGATATCACCCTATTACATAAGATCCAGTCTCCCATTGAGTCTTCTCCAACATTTTGCCAAATCACTACCCCAGAATAGATGGTTTTAAATAGTCCTCCAATCCTTAGTAACATGCAATCATATTTAGGGCTTATGTGACAGAAACACACAGCAATTATAAAACTAGAATTTTAGTCTTCCACAACACCTTTAGTACTCAAGGCAAGTAGAAGGATCTGTGTTTTAAATCTGATGAAACTGAGGTGTGAGCGGGTTAAACTGTTTGCCCATGCTTTTGAGGTCAGTGGCACACAGCTAGAGGGTTCAGGTCTCTGGATGCCTTTGTACACGATCCTCCCTAATACCTTGAACAAATGTTAATTGTCAGATTAGACAAAGCTGTAAGAAGAGGGTTGGCCAACTCTGTGATGAGACAGCAATAAGGAGCAAAGGATACTCATCCTCTGAAGTTTATTATGGCATTCCTAGACATCTAGCTCCCTGGACACTCTCTTGGATTAGTCTTACGTTGTAATGGTGATTTTGAACGTGCTAGAATATAGCATCAGAGACCTGGGGAGGTCCAGGTAGTGGACTGGAATAGCTGCAGCTATTAAATATCTAGGTCATCCTTTATATAGGGTTGCAATATATACTCTAGCTTCTGATTTCAGTGCTGACAGAAAGGAAAAAAATCCATCCTGCTAAAATGTAGTCAGACAGCAGTTTGTCTTTCCAAAACATTATTAGGTATTATTACAGAATGTGAACACCTTTCATTCCTGACAAACAGGAAATGTATGCTGCACTACCTGTGTGTCAATCAGAGTGATAGCATCAATTTTATGGTTTTTAATTCATCCCCACCTCCTGCCGAGCCTTTTGCTCATCCCAAATTATGAATCTTAAAATGTACATGATTAAGAAGAAAGAAAAAAAAAACACATATCTCTGCCTATATTTACTCTCCTGTATGAAGAGTGTGGAGCCAGACATTTAGGAGCTCAGCAGAGCATGTCCTGACCACGTGGACACTGGGCACAGCGCCTTCCTGGAGCTGGGAAGGCCCCTGCATGCTCGCATGACTGTATTTTTGTTAGTAACTCAGGAGACTATTTTTATATGTATTGACACTTTTGCATCCATAAGGAGGAGGAGAGAAATAAGTAGTACATTAAATACTCCACATGTCAGTCCAGGGAGCTTGTGAGTTATATTTTGGTTTGTTTTAAGTATCTGTTTCTCCAATTGTGGCGTTTTGTTGTATTTAATATGTTAAAAAAAATACAGCCAGTTCTAGAGCCTAGCTTTGTGTGGATCAGAGCAATCTTTTGCATATTCTTTTCTTCTATCCTTTTTTCTTTTTGTTCTTTTCTACAGCCTATAATGAAAATGAAGAGCAGTGTCAGTTCAGTAGGAAGAAAGGCAGTATAAAAAGAAATCAATAACTTGTATGTATATGTTCTGGATGTCTCAGTGCTCACACACACACACACACACACACACACACATTCTCACACACAGTCTCCTTCACAGCTGGGGACTGTGGAGCCTGGGGTGCCTGGATCTGTCCTTCCCTGCTCCTCTCTTGCTTCTGTGGAGGAGCCATTGTTCTTGGTCTTTCTATGCAGCTCCCGCTGGACCCCACTTGCTACCACAAAACCTCATAAATATCACACACTTATTTAAGATTTAGGAATGTGATCTGATGGTAGTTAATTAGAAGGTGAACCAAGAAGTAGCAGTGGCTCAGGGTCAATTTCCCCTCATGGTGCGGGCTACACGGTGAATGCTTTGCTGTTGCCAAACAACTCTCTTTGTATTTAGCACACGATGAGCTGTTTCATGGATCTTTCATAAGCGCTTCCACTGTGTGTTGGTCTGCGCGTTCAAATCACGCTTGGCCATTTCAGACTTAGCCTTAGCTTTGTGAATGCTTGAGTATCTCAGCACAAGTGTTCAGAGACTTAAAGGAACCCATGTGTCATTTGCTTGTACAAAATTTCACACCCTGTGCTTACGGCAGTGTCCCTGTGATTCAGAACTGAGGTATGCTCGTCCTCCCCCACGCAGGAAACAAAAAGCAGGACTGCTTCTTGGGGTGGTGGGCCCCACACAAAGCAGAGCTCTGAAGTGACAATAGCCAGGCATGAACCCCAAGTGTGGCTGGAGGAGCAAGGCCTGCCCTCTAGGGAGGGAATGCTCTGCAGAAAAACTGCCTTGAGAAAAGGAAAGGGATACAGCTCTTGAGGAAGGAGCCTCCTGTAAGGAGCTGCCTGTCCTTTTTTCAGTCTGTATGTGAAAAGAGCATCCTCGAATGGCATTCCGGTCTCTGACCTCACTGTACCTAGGCAAGGCCACCTCAGAGTCACGGGACTGGATCTTAAAGGTATTGATAACTTGCCTTCAGTCACAGAGATGGTAAGGGGCACAGCTGAATTGTGACCCCTGTCCTGACTCCAAATCTAATGTTCTTTGCTCTATTTGCTGGTTCTTGTTATTAGAACACTTATTTGGCACTCAATGTGCTTAAGTTCTTCAACAGCATATTTGTCTAGGAATTTCTCAGTACTAGTGAAGCATCTTTCAACAGGGAGGACCTGTACCAAGCATACACCACGCAAGGCCTGCTTAATGGACCGAAGCCCTTCTTCAGTCTTCCTTTCTATGGTGGCATTTCATCATCTCACCAATGTTCACAGTCATTACAGGGGCTTATCCTGGGTATTGGGAACACAAGATATTTAGTATTCATCTGAGGCTTATATTTCTTCAGAGTTCAATTTGAGGTCTTAACCCCAGTGTGACCTTGTTTAGAGGCGAAGTCTCTGGCTAGGTGAGGACATAACAAATCCCCTTTGATAGTATCAGTGGTCCCATAAGGGGGGAGGGGTCTCTCTGCTCCATATGTCCGTGTACAGTGGAAAGTCCCTATGACGACACAGAGAGGAGACTTCTGCCAGCCAGCAAGAAAGCCTTCTCCAAGGAGAATCATCTGGTGTCTTGAGCATGGATTTCTAGCCTCCTAAATTATAAAAAATCAGTTTCATTTGTTTTAGCCACCATCAGTGTTTTGTTATGGCAGTTAGGGAAGATCAATAGAGATGCAGTAGAATCTCATTCAGGTGACTTCTTGTTTCATAGAGTAAAAAGAGAATGGCCCCAGAGGTAGAGGTATAGAGGAAGAGGGGGGTTAGGTACATTATGCATTTTTAAAATAAATTTCAAGTTAATCATATCAGTGGGGTCAAAAACCCTCAAAGATGAAAAAGTAAAGTCAAAATGGTTCAAGCACTGTGCCCTCCTAGGTTTGCATATGGCAGTAACTGTGTCTTCATGGCTCTCAGGTGGCAGTTAGAATAATAGAAAAAGGTTGGATGTGATGAGCCCACGTCTTAGAGAGTGAGTAGTAGTTCTCAGAAGAACAAGGTAGGAAAATGTGAATGCTGCACGACCAAACAGTGCTATGTACTAACGTGTTAGCGTCCTAGTTTCTGGAAATGTTACTGAACATTAGCTAAACTTTAGAATGTACACAGAAAAGCTGCAAAAGTTATTATTGGAAAACAAGACCTAGTTCTTTAACAATCTTTGTGGCTTAAGCTCAGGAACTAGAGTTTTGATTCAGGTTACATGAAGGATACAAGAGAATTTTATTTTATTTATTTATTTATTTTTAAATGTTTATTTATTTATTTATTTATTTCGGCAGAACTTGGGATTGAACTCAGGCCCTTGCACTTGCCAGGCAAGTGCTTATTCTATTGAGCCATCTCTCTGGCCTCTACAAGAGAATTTTAATCAGCATAGTTTTCAAATCCAGGTGCCCTATGGAAATCGTGCTCGAACCCTGTCTCAGTCATAGGGCTTGAATTGCGAAGGAATTTCGGGGAGTGATGCTTGACCGTAAATTAAGGTGAATGTTCACAGAAAAACCGTCACTCATACTGCTTATGACGTTATCTTCTTAGGTAAAGGGCTCAGCTCAAAGCTTCAATCACGTCAGAGTTCAAATAATCCTTTCTTCTTTCAATTATGACATTCAAGTCGATTTTGTTTCTAGAAAACAATAAGTTTTGCTCTCACGGAAGCCACACTTCACCCAGGCCTCTCTGCTCGGGATTCATCCACAGTGAAGTGGGCCCAAGTTCACCAGCTCAGTGCCTGGAGGGCAGTGCAGAGTTCAGAAGCAATGTCTGCGGGCACTCCACTTCCCGCTGGGCTTCATTGAATTTCTTCACCTGATTTTTTCAGGGAATGGTAACAAAAACAAGTAAACCTATTCTTTGAATACTTACTAAGGCTCTCACTGAGCCCACCAGGGTTCATAGAATATATAAACTCCCTTTTGCATGGCCAGGATACCTTAGTCAAAGGTAACTAAGGGGCCAGTGAAGATGGCTCAGTAGAATAAGTGCTTCCACTGCAAATGCAAGGGCCTGAGTTCAATTCCCAGTTCCACCAAAAACAAACAAAAGTAATTGAAATAGGAGAGGAAACTCACATATTTGTAGTGCAAAGTGTGTGTGTGTGTGTGTGTGTGTGTGTGTGTGTGTGTGTGCATGGTGTATTTTAAAGCTATTCCATAATTATTATTCTTAAATAACTATTGTATGAGTTCTTGTGTGAGAACTACTTCACTCATGAAAATAATTCACTTGTGAAAAGGTGTGATTAGTATGGTCCCTCGAAGTGATCTGTCAAGTTTCCTCTTCAAACAAGTTAAACTCTCTGTCCACCACACAAGCACCGCTCTCACTTTTATTTGGCATTTAGAACCCTGAAAACCGACTTTAGTTGTTGCTGTTAACAGCAGCAGCGGTGTAGTTATCATGACACCTGCGAGGCCCTGTCTTCCTGTGCGCTTATTCTCAGTGTGGCAATCTCATCATCCCAGAATGTCTCCTTACGACTGCTTTCTTATTCGCTGTAGGTAACTCTTCACTCAATGAGGAGCAAGGGCCAGATGGCATGCAGACATGTGTCTGAGACTGGGAGACTCATTTGTTCGCTATTTCTTGTTGCTTGCTGTCACTCCTTGGCTAACCACACAGAAGGAACGCACCCTGTGGGCTACTTTTTGCTGCACATATCTGACATATGATTATAGTAATGTGCTTTTTATTAACATTATTGTTATGATGGGTTTCTTTTCTGTTGGAATTGTTGTTTCAATCTGTCTCCTCTTTTGGAAGGTGGGATATAAATAAATTCAGTAATACAAACAGGTCAGCCACCATACAGATGTGTAAATACAATGCATATTGTCCCTTTCTAATAACCTTATATTTACTCCAAAAATAGTGTGAGAACTTGAAATGATTTTATTTGGGTAATTCTTTCTTTGGAAAATAGCTTAAGAATATTTCCTTATCAATCTCAGTAAATCATCATTCCCTGGGGGACGATTTTATACTTTTTAAAGCAATTCATGGAACAAATAATGATTAGGTACTTAATAAGCAGCGGGCAGGATACTAGGAGCAAGGAGTAAGACACATGCGATTTCTGCTTTCAAAGACATTGAAGATCAAATCAGAGATGAATGCTTGAGTGCTGGATGATGCCTTTACTGATAAGAACAAGATATGACTGTACAGTGACAGCCTTAACTGCCTCAAATGACAATTTTAAAGAAGAGATTTAAAACATTTTGAGCAATGGCAGCATCTCTGGAAGAACTCTCAAACACACGACCCAGAAGACAAACACTGATATTTTTATGCACACAGTCTAGTGCTTTTGACTTGATAAAACCCTTTATAGGCATTCATCTCTCTTTAGCGAGCTTAGATTATCAATAGGGATGGAGTTTCAATTTTCCCTGCTGACAATGAATGGGTCATTGGGGGTCTTCCAGACCAAGGAGCCTGTGATTGTTGGGTTTCTGATTCTGTGTATTTGTGCAGAATCGTTGATTCACCACTTTCAAGGAGGCCTTTGTGTGACTCTGGCCGAGGGCCCCCAGCAGGGATGTGTCCCAGCACCTGCTCCTTCACCCAGGCACGGCAGTTAGTAACAGAAAGCTTGGGGCATCTAGATGCTTCAAGGGCCACACAAGCTGCACTCTACGCCGCAGGGTGAGGAGCAGAGGAAACGGGATAGAATCTGGTGGAGGGATTTTGCTCAGAAATGAAGAAAAAATGTCTGACATATCAAGTTCAGAGGAGCAAGCAGAGAAGAATTACACTCAAGGCAAACTGTGGGTTAGAAAGAGAAAAGAGGTAAGTAGGCAGAGCTAAGAAGTCTGCCCTACAGAAACAAGGGTCGTTAGGGGTCTTCCAGACCAAAGATTCCTAGTGGTGGTTTCTTTTTATGGGTGGTTGTGGAGAGCCCAAGAGACGTTAGGGTGCAGAGTCCCAAGAAGAAAATAATTTTAAAAATACTGGTTTCTTTTGCTATTTATATATTGTAGGTGCATGAATTCAGCAAAGCAATCCAATATAGTCCAGTGGTCTATAATAGTAGTGGGTTATCTGCATGACTGGCAATGTCAGAAGTTGTTGACTTGAGCCTTTTACAGATCAGTTTATTAATATGGCTTTACTTTTTATACCTTATTTTTATACTTCTCTGCTGGGTGATTAAGACCAAGATAAAGCAAGACCCATATAACACAAAATGTAACTTTTGTATCTGACAAGGTCAGTCTATAGATAGATAGATAGATAGATAGATAGATAGATAGATAGATGATAGATAGATAGATAGATAGATAGATAGATAGATAGACAGATAGATAGATAGACAGATAGATGTAGAGATAGAGACAGCTAGATATAGATATATATATCTGTATATGCAAAATAGTCAGCATGGATATGCAGCTACTTTCTCTTAGTTCAGTGAGAAGAATGTTTTGAACTAATAGTGTTTAGACAAGATATCGTGTCTGCATCTTGTACTATGAATAACTACTACAAAGACAACAATATACAATGTATTAATTATTGTAACTGTCCTACTGACCTGTTTTGAAACTGTCTCATTGCTACTCGTTTCTCAATAAAATTAATTTTAAAAATATTGTTTGTTTTTTTTTTAAAAATCCGTGACACAGTAAATATGTCCAGAAAAGACAGCCCTGCCTTAAACATCCTCTCCTCAGCGCTCCCAAAGCAGAGCATCCATGGCTTTCTTTGCCCATATCAAAAATAAATATATGTTTGTAGGTCCACTGAATAAGGAGATCTAGACTTCCTTTCAAAATGTATACAGTTAGTAAAGATTCACAGGAGTTTTGCACCAAGACTTTGGCGCTTAGCTTAGGAAAATAAGAATATTTCAGTGTTTGAGTCATGGTAGAAGAGCAAAACAGCATTGGTAATTTTGATTAAAACACACACACACACACACACACACACACACACACACACACACGAGTCCCAGGCACATGGTGACAGCATGTCTAAGAGTGTGGCAGGTCCTCTCTGTTAGGACTTTGGCCTGGGTCTAGTACTTCAATTTCTGTTCACTACTAATTAGGCTGCAGGTCTGTATCTGGGTCTCTAACAGGCAGCAAATCGGTCCAGGTGAGATGAAGACGATTGAAAGAAGTGCAAAGAGATCCGGCCAAGGATGCTGTCAGCAACATCTCCAGGCCTTCAGCTTCTCCTCTGTGTTGTTCTCCACCTAGATGCACTTAAGGATCGTATTTCAAAATTCATCCTAAAGTTGATTTCCTTACTTTCTGTTTACACTTTCCTCCTTTTCTGAACACCTTGAAACTGTCTAGGTGCTTCTTGCCTGCCTCATTCCAAAATATTCCCTCCAGGGAGCTTGCCTTCAGGCCTTTGGGGCCTTGCTGCTGTTGTTTTCTTCCCTCCAACAAATTTGTAACATTAGGTCACACTTTATCCAAGAATCTTGGTCTTCCATCTGCTCTCCATTTTTGCTCTATTATTAGGCTATGCTTCTGGAATTCTGATCCTTCTCCATTTCGTCTTGATGTCAGCAGGGAACCTACATAGCACAGGGCCTTGATACTCGGAGTGGCACCCCAGGCCACTTTAGGAGAATCTCCTGGTCTCCTTGAGATGAGACTTCTGTTGAATGGATCTGTGCTCATGTCCCACAGATGGCAGAGCCCGTGTTCATTGTTTAATGCGACACCACGAGGGCAGGATGACATGCTTGTTCTGCCACCTAAATATATTGACTTTCTGTTAAAAGGCTTTTAACATAAATTTTAAGAGATAAACCAAATACATCACAAGCTACTGCTGAGAATGCAGAGTTTTAAAACTATGTTTCTCCTACATTGATTTTAGTTAACATATTTTATCCACCCCCTGATTTTACTGTGCCTTTTAATTTTTTATTCATTTATTTGAAACCAGAACTCTGCTGAGGCTCTCTGGACCCACAGGAACTGAAATAGTTTGCCTGCATTATCTGGTAGACCTGCCTGAGTCTGTAGCCCCTGTCAGAAACCACAAGACTGTACAAACTGGCAACTGTGGGTTTGTCTGTTCTCTATTGATTCTATTTCTGGAGGGAAAAAAAAAGCACGAACCAATGGCTGAGCCACGTGACTGCACAACTGACCCAAAGCGACCATCAGAAGGGGAGAGACAGGTCATGATATGGAACCTCGACCCTTTCATGTGGGCCTCTTCAGCCTGGCTTTTGAGAGCTTTGACTTGGAAGCTTAACTCCTTGTGTCCTGGAAAACAAAATACAGAAGACTCAGTATTCTATAAATAGTATTTAAATTAAAGAGTGCTATAGGTTAAGTTCTTCTATACATACAATAAAATATACAGTCGAATCCTGATAAAAGTCAGTTTACAATGTATCTTGGTTCTTTCTACCAACATGAGAATTGAGAAGCAACTCCACCCTAGGGCTTTGAAAGAAAAACCCACATATGCGCCTCAGACCATGAAACTGCAACTGCTGTGCTGCTTCCCGTCCTTGGTGCTCTGTGCTAATCAGTGTACAAGTAAACAGGGTCTGGCAATCCTTTTCCCAGTGGCCTAGGAGTTCTGGTCTTAGTCTACAAAAGCTACGTATCCTTGGCCATTTAACACCGTTAGTGTTAAGTTATGGAAAGACCTCCAAAGCCTTCTCTAGCTCTAGGATTCAAAGAGCGTGCTAACCCTTGATAGCACCAGGGGTGCAGGGAGGGGATAGACAGGTAGTAGAGGACAGAAACTTATTAAATATACACAGGCGCGCGCACACACACACACACACACACACACTCAACAGAAAAACCAAAATAGCTCCCCTCTCCTCCTCCCCCAGCAATGACAATGCAGCCATCTGTTGGTCGTTCCATTTCCCTTAGCAGCTGCTCACAGACACAGAAATCTGCATTCCTCCGGCTTGTGTGGTATGCAGGCAGCATGTGTGGGTACTAGCATTTGACGCTCCCACCCAAAGGAATGGCTTTCATTGAATAAAAATGATCACAGGCTTTCTTATTCTCCTATCACACAAATGCCTTTTTCCCGGTCGTAGGCCAGCTAGCGCTGTCTCTGTGTATTAAAACACCACCTCTTGAGGTGCTCACCTCACACAACTGTCTAAAACTGACTAGAACAAGCAGGAAATGGCTTCAGTGAGGCCCTTGGCTGACAGACTTCCTTGTTGAGGGAGAGCGGGCGAAACTGGAGTCCAAGTACTCTACTTTTATTTTGCTCGCACCCCTCGTGTTGCACTTAAACACGAAGTAATGACTGTTGCTCAGACGGAAGCTACAGGGCTTTGAAAAGCATCATTAATGTTAACATCTAACTAGAATAAAAATGTAAGGGGATTCATCAAAGGGGACACAAAAGCGAATTTAAAAAAATATAATCTGCCATCTCCCACCTCCCCAAAAAGCATCTTCTCCAGGCTGAAATTTTGTCTTCTGTATGGCATATTTTATAGGTGGCATACCGCAAAAAAGAGCCCCTGGGGTTTGGAAGGGCTGAGTAATAAACAACAAGAAATGGTCCTACAAACTCTGTATTTGAGAACCTTGGGTAAAATTGGATCTGCTTTTGAGTACATAATTTAGGACATTTGTTACAAGATTACTGTGGTTTTCTATAAATGTTAGCTTGCTGTATTATTTTCCATGAACTAGTTTTCCAAAATGCAGAATATTTTGCCCCCAAAACATGGAAGCACTGACGCTCTATGAGGCACTGATTCATGGGTGTCACCCACAAACAGCTGGTCAGCCATCTGCAGTCCCGAGCCCTCTTCTTTTTACTATGTTCAGCTAATTCTTTATGGAGAGGGGAATAAGATGCATGAATCCTGGGTGAAAAGCGTGGCTCCTAGGAGAAAATGGTGACTGACCCTCTCCCAAACCTGATGTCTGGTGGCTTGCTGCGCTGCCCAGGAGGGCCCCTCCTTCCATGCTTCATGCCCTTCACAACAAGTGCATCCCTTACTGCATCGTTCTTTCGGAAAAGGAAAGAAATGATGATATGCGATTGATTGTTTCGTGGGAATTGTTCCAGATAAGAGCTCCTTGGAGAGCCATGACGGGTCTTTTCAATGCAGGCAGAAGAGCCTAGAGGGTCAAGAGCTGGGTGAAAATTCAGACCTGCATGCTTGCCCACTGGTCCCGCATGCCTCTGAAGTCGACCTTTAGCTGCCCTGCTTTCTGTGGTCAAAACAGAGTTGGGGATGAAGGTACCATTTGACACAGATTAAAAGATGCATCCTGATTCAGTGACATAATCATATTAAAGAAACCTTGTGGGTGACTGTTTAGCAGTGCTGTGTTATATTGCAGCTTGGCATCGCTGTGGCAAAATTGTGGATCATTGCATGGGCAGAGCCTTTTCTCTCCCCAAATGGGTGGGAGGTCCTTGTCGGCAGCAGAAGGGTGATTCTGCGACCCCTTCCTTCCTTGTGCTACCTGAGGCAGTTCATTCAGATGACAAAGCCGGATGAGTCTGTGGGATGGAAAATATTCTTCCAATTCTAGGAAGGAGTTGTTAGGTGTGCAGGTGCATGCTGCTTACGGGTAGGCGTAATTATAGTTTAATCAAATCCTTGCGTGTCTCTGGAGAGCACTTTTGGCACACCTTTTAATATTTTTTCTTGAATCATCAAAATCTGTCCAATGCCCCATAAGCATGGGTATTTGAACATACACTGTACACACACACACACACACACACACACACACACACACACAGAAACACACACACACACACTGCCATTTTTCTTTCATTTTTTTATCTTGGTTTGTTATCACTAAAGATTTTAGTTTCCTTAATGACTTTCAGCCACACTGCAAGACAAATCTTCCTTTTTACACTTAAAGGGTAGGGAAGATAAAGCCTCGCTGCTGCATTTAACCTGTGCGGCACTATGAAACTTAACACCCAGTTTACTAATGATCTCTAGTTTTCCTGGTATGAAACCATCATGGTTTACTAGAACAAAAGACAAATTCACCTTTAATTGATAAGGCAGACAGTTTTTGAAACGAATTGGAAAGCCATCTGTACTGTAAACTTTTATGTCTCCTATTCATTCCTGTTTACTGTGCTCTTCAATCCAAATAAAGATTGTTTTCACCTCAGCAACACAAAAATCACACGGATTCTCCTTCAGCCTGTCAGTCAGAGAAGAGATACACATATGCCCCAAGTATGCACTTGTGCTTTTTCACAGTGTTATTTGGGGAAAATATGTTGCATGTTCTCCTGGCTCTTCTAGTTTTACATTTTGAATTAATGCAATTTATTCTAATTTATGACAACTCTTGAAAGGCTCTCTCTCCATTTTCCCATTTATAAAGAGGTTATTTACATAGTGGGAGGGAAAGCCAGAGGAAAAGTGGCCTGCTCCGGCAAGCTGAGGTGGACGAGCCTGGCGGACTGTCATGGGGTCATGATCCTGCGTGGGCTGAATTTGAGGATGTCTCTTTCTTGTAACACCTTCTTCTGCCATTTTAGAGAAAGGAATAAAATTAGGGAGAAGCTTTCTTCTGCTTCTTAAAGAAAGCCTTATACAATTGAGTTAATTACCTCCCCTCCTCTCTTGTTCTCTTCTTGTATTTATATAGCAGCTATCACCATAGAACCTACACACAATGATAGAGTGCTATTTTAGAAGAAAAAAGCACAGGCAGGGGAAAATATTGTTCGTTTCTCTAGTGTGAGAGTGCTCTAAGGTCAAAAATCACTGAGGTGGACTTGCCTCACTGCACCTAGAAAGGTGTCTCAAGTGTATCGCGTTTTGAAGGAAAAATTTTGATATCACTAGCACCAGTTCTTCCCAAATTCCTTGCTTAAAAACAAAGTCTCACCCTAGAGTGCTCCACCCCATTTTCATTCTTCTCAGGAGCGCTCTGTGCTTAAAAATATGGCACAGTGTAGAAGGCGCCAGAGCAGAAAGAACTCCAGGGATTTTAGGGCCGACATAGGCCTTGAGGCTCACTTGGGAGTTGGGCTTTTATGAAACTGTGTTTCCTGCTCAGATACAGTACCAGCTTTTGTGATCTTACATGCACTAAACACAATGTGGAGATGTTAGGTTAATATCTTTAAAGGTAGTCGCAAGTCACAGAACAGAACACTTCCTATGTACCAGACACTATTCAAATTCTCTTAGATGTATTAATTTACTCAGTTCTCACAGCGCCTCTAGAAGACATGTTTCATTGTCATGAATATTGTTCTCCAAATGAAGGTGAATGATGGAGACATGAAGGAATTAGCCTGTAATCCTGTAGCTGGTAATGAAAGAGAATGAATTGTGGGGGGCCCTACTCCGCTGTCTGTTTTGAACTACTGCATTCTGCTGCATCCTTTTCAAACTATTGATGAATCTCATATAAGTTTAGAAATTAGGGCTCAATGAAATCTGTAGGGTAAAGATTTGGTGGCCTGTGTAAATCATAATCTGCTCAACCTCAAATCTGAGCTACTCCTAGGGAAGGCTCCTGAGAAAGGACTTGGCTAACTTATTTGTGGTTTGCATTCCTTTACACTTTTTAATGCAGTGCATGGTTATCCAGTCCATGCAGTGGTCTTACATGGAAAATATGTATGCGTGTGAAATTGTTGAGGATACAAATCACTTTTCTTTGGTAAACATATGAGTCTGTTGGGTGAAGAACACTTACATATAAATAACCGTCACTAATCCAACCTAAAAGGGGATTTATGTCTGCTGATGTCTTCATCAGTGTTTCAAGACTGAGAATCAAGCACCCAGGCTTTCATGTATGTGTCTTCAGCCTAATTCATGCTCTGTACTGACCAACACTGTCCTCCTGTCAAGCTCCTTCTCTTCTCTTTAGTTTTACCCTTCGCTAGGCCATCATTTGTGGGTTAATTTTTAAAAGCAGGGATAAGATGACCCCATAGCCCTTCTTAGCATCCCTCACAATTCACTGTACCTACAGAATAGAGAACATTTTGAGGTCTCTAGCTGTATCATAGTTACATTTCTAAAGAGAAGGAAGGAGCTTGACAGGACAGTGTTGGTCAGTACAGAGCATGAATTGGGATGAAGACACATACGTGAAAGACTGGGTTCTTAATTCTCAGTCTTGAAACACTGATGAAGACATCAGCAGACATAAATCCCAGCGAGGAAAGCCTAGGAAGAGGAAAGAGCTCATTGAAGTATTTGAACATCTCAAAGAGCATGACAGAAATGTAACAATGATATAGAGACCTCAAAATGTTCTCTGTTCTGTAGGTACAGTGAATTGTGAGGGATGCTAAGAAGGGCCATGGGGTCATCTTATCCCTGCTTTTAAAAATTAACCCACAAATGATGGCCTAGCGAAGGGTAAAACTAGAGAAGAAAACCAGTGAAGAAATCTTGGGGCATCATGACAGACTCTAAACCTCACTACCTCAACACTAAACAATCCTGCACACAAGGCATTATCTCCATTCATGGAGAAAAGAAAAACTAAGATTATTTTTAGTTCCTTGCCCAAGACCATAGAGCGAGTGATTGACAGTTGTTTTAATGTTGCATCCATTGGACACCAGTCTCACCCACCCACTATTACATTGTGCAGCCTTTTTTTTTTTTTTTTTTCAGGGCCTTAGAAAATTCTACACTTGGTTTTCCTGTGGAATCACGCAGATTGACCCTCTGCCCGGAGTCCACCTGTAGTCCTGTGGCCATCTTTGCTCGGCCTCTTGCTATCAGATTCTCTTCAGCCTTCCTTCCAGTGGTGCTGCTTCTCCAACTGCTCAGAATTCCCCTCTTCTTATTCCAGTCACCTGAGTCTCCCAGCTAACATGCTCTCTCCTGAAGTAATCCCACCCAGCCCATGGGCCTACTTGTGGGCCCCTCTTTAGTCCTGACTTCTCAGCACAGATGATGTCCACATGTATCCTTTTTAAATTATCTCCCAACAAGCCTTGTTGTTGCAGGTCTGGTTAAGACGATCACCATTTCTTGCTTCCACTATTTTAACAGCAATTCGACAAACCTTTACCTCTGGTCATTACATGGAGGTCTTTGAGCAGAGGTCTGACTGTGACACTCCCCTATCAAAAACTCCATTGGTTCACTATTAAAGGCAGAATAAAGTAAAAGTTGTCAGAAATTTTACATGTACCCCTAACTGAGCTATCACAGAGCTCAGTAAACTAAGTATCCACTGGTGATCAGTTTGCTTGAGATAGTAAGCACTCACTAAGCACTTTGGGGTGCATGAATGAATTAAATAAACTAGCTTCAACTGGTCTACTTAAGAGAATTAAGGGTATATGTGGACTAAATACATTTTTTTTTGATTTACTGTGTTAGCATAGTTGATGATTTTCAAATTGTTTATAAATAGACCAGGCATCGGTGCAAATTGTCAGAATCGGCATGGGCAATGAGTCCTTCTTCACGTGCGCTAAGATTGTTGGTGGTTCTGCCTCAGCTGAAAGCCCCTAGAATTGAAATCACTTGTACTTGCACAGGCAGAGGTGCTTCAGCATGGCATTCTCTGGCACTGGGTAACATCTCAGGAGCCCTCTCTAGCTCGAAGGGGTCTCACTCAGAGGTAGTTAAAGACTCACTAAGATGGAAGAAGATCGGGTAACAGGGAACTAGGCCTTTAGGAAGAGGGATCTGGACTTCTAGGGGAACGGCTTAGGAGAGAAGGCCACCCTCAGTGCTCGCCCTGCTCATCCAAAAAATATCCCACTGAGAGACCTCAGCATGTACACGTCTGTCCCTCCGTTTGGGTTCTAGCTCTCCACCTGGACTTTCAGTTCCAAGGTCACTTTGTGCCCATTCTACTGGTCCCTCATCCCCCTTGCTTTTCTTTCCCTTATGAGAGTTTCTGTTTTTCCCAGTGCTTCCTCCCTTCTTCCTCCCTCTCCGTCTGCCTCCACAAGCTATCTCCATTGCTGAGACAGAGCACAATTGTAAGCTGTCTTACAATTTTAGCATATTCATTAGGTAAATGTCAGCACCTAAGAATCATATTAATATTGCTTTGTGATTGCATTTTTTCACAAAAAAGAATTTACAAAAGATAGAAATAATTCACTCCTTTCTTGGATTAAAAGAAGCTGAAATAGTTGAAGTTTGTTTTTGGTCCCAGTGGAGTGCTTTAACTACGAAACCTTACTGTGGTCCAGGGAATAAGTGGAGGAAAAAAGGCAAATGGAAGAAGAGTATAGAAATAAAAAAGAAAAAAAAAAGGAAGAAGAACAGGAGCAGGAGAGGAAGAGGGACATGGTTCCATAGGTCAAAAGTCAAAAAGAAAAAAGTACAATTTAGAAAGAAACTTGTATAAAGAAGTAGAAAGTGCCTGTAATGACTAGATGCTTTCTGTCCTGGTCCTTTCTTTCTAGATAGGTGGGATTTCAACACTTTAAAACACACACAAAACAAAACAAAACAAACTCCTTTTATTCCTTAAACCACTAAGTGCTCGTTTCTTTGTTCTGAGAACTTACTATGCATTTAGTCTTGTTCTAGACCCTTGAGTATCCTTCAAAAATAAGTCCTACTGCAGCTCACCTGCATTTCTTTCTGGACATAATTATCCTCTTTGCAACGGAACACTCTATGTTCTCTTGTCCCTGTCTTAGAATTTTCTGGGTACTGCACAAAACTAAATACAAAAAATGTGCCTAAGGATGCTACCAGGAATTGTGTTCAGTGTACTGTGGAGAGAAGGCATGGCTCTTCTCTTGTGTGCCCATCTATTTCTCCATCCCCAAGACAGCAGCAGAACAAGCCCCACTCACTGTACCTGGCAGAAGTAATGGGGAACAGCAACTTTCATTGTGCAGCTGGATATTCATGCTAATATACACCAGATAAATATAGCACAAAGCAAACGTGTTAGAAGGGAAAAACAAAGCCACAGACCCCACCGCGCATGGAGTGAGGTGGGGCAGGCAAAGAGATGGTTACAGCCTGAGCACTATGATGAACGGCAAAAGTGGTAAGTGGGCAAGAAGCCGAGCACTGAATGTGTGAAACCCGGTCATGCTAACCTGGAGGTAAAAAACCAAACCCAAACAAAGACCCACAAATGTTATGAAGGTGAGTGTGGATGGCAGAGTCTGGAACAGAGACGGGAAGCTGTGGTGATGCTGATTAACAAGCAGGATCAACAGGAAGACGAAACTCTTCAGTTTTCAGGAGATAGGAGTGAGCCCAAATGCCACCAGGCCCTGGCGCACAAGACCTGTTAATTTATTTGGCTTCCAGCATCCAACTGTCCTATTCCATTTTGAAAACTTCTAGAAGATGTGTGTCATGCATGGGCTTCCGTCTGAATAGACCTTTATAGTGAGAGAGTGACGCCAGGCCATGAAAGCCGCGGACACGTACCACCATGTGAGTGAACTGGACAACCATGTTCAGGAACCGTGTTTTTCACTACAGAACTATGCGACCTTGAAAAAGTTAAACTCTTAGCAGGTGATTATGATGATAATTTTATTTCTAAAATGTGATGATTAAACCTAAAAGCCTCAGTTGTCCTCTCTCTTTCTGACAGTCTACATTCTCAGGAGCTTAATTTATCATGGTCCATTTATGATTTGAGTGGAAGTTGTGGTAAGGTCCAGCCACGGAGGACAGCAGCCTGTCCATCTGTGCTGCAGAGCCTACAGTGTAGACCGGCTTCAACATCATTGGGCACCATACACCTTCTCCTAGAGAAGGTCCTTCTCCTTAACTCAGAGCAAGGAAGTGTCTAGCTGGACATTGCTTGTTTACAGTGGTTCCTACCCTTCAGTTAACAGCCTGTCTCTAGGAATTAGGACAATCATTGGCACTAAATAGGTGTCCAGGGGCTGGGGAGATGGCTCAGTAGAATAAATGTTTGCCTGGTAAGCTCAAGGGCCTGAGTTCAATCCTTGGTTCCAAAAGAAAACAAAATATTAAAAAGAAAAAGTGCCCAGAAAATCTTTGGTGATGGTTAAAATAATTGTCTCCAGGGAAGTATACTTACCTTGATTTTAAAATACTGCAAAAGATAAAAAGAACTGCTTTCGGCACATACAATACTGAGAATAGCTGTGTAATGAAAACAACAACGCCTTATCCATGTCTTCACCAGGTCACTTACTAGCTGGGCATCCCTAAGCCAATTACCTAATCTTTCCAAGTGTAATTCTTTTCCAGGGAAATGATGCCCCTCCTGCAGACACTGTGAGGTTTAAAAAGCAGGGCTGTGCTAGTGGCACAGTGAGTAGAAAATAAAGACAAAGCAACAAATATTTACTATTTCAAAGGCAAGTTTGACATCTGGAGACACAAAACCAAAGGAGGGAGGTGCTTGCTCAAAGCCATAGTTTTTGCAGGAATGTTCTATCAAGGAGTTAGCGTGCTACTTATTTAATACAAATGAACGACTTTAAGTAAATCCTGTGTTGAGCTACATTTTACTGTGTGATAAGCGGACTTGGTGGCGCATTTATTTCAAAGGGAGATTAAGAGTAAGGAAGAAACATGCAAATCTCTAGATACTACCTAAAGAACAATGAACTTAATAAAGAGAATGCAAAGGATATGGATTGAAGGCATGGGCTTTGACTTGAGACATTAACTTACAATCATGAGGAAGAACAGGGTTGGGGAGATAGCCCAGCAGCCTAAGCACCTGCCTGGCAAGTGCAAAGACCTGGGTTCAATCCCCCGTATGGCATACCATCTAGCCCCACGCTGAGCTGGCCACAGAAAACAGGCATGGTGGTGCATGTTTGTAATCCCAGCACTGGGGAGACAAGAGGATTGCTACGAGTGTGAGCTGTGCAGAGAGACTCTGTACCAAATAAATAAAGAAATGATTAAAAAAATAAATAAAAGAGGAAGAGTGAACTTGGTTCTTATTGTCTCACTGGAAAGGAACAAATTGCTTAAGTGTCTGGCTAGGGTGAAGGCAAAGTGTTCCGAGCAAATATAAGGGCTGGTGTGGGCGAAGAGACTCAGAGTACACAGGATGTGGCAGAGAGCTTTCTGCTGCAGGTGCTTTGGGGATAGAGGGCACCTTCTCATTTAGTTTAGGAATAAAACAGACAGTGACTGAGGGGATAGGAAGAAAGGGATTGGCAAGTGCTGGACAGGACCAGGCAGAAGTGAGGTTGAGATGCAGGAATGGGCCCTCTCACTTTCCCAGGGGAAAGCTAGATTAAGGCCACTGGAACCACACAGGTAGACCCTGCCTCAGAATAGAGAAGACCTTTCAGCTTTCTGTTTGAACTAAAATAGGAGGAGGAGGAGGAAGAACAGAGAATTAAAAGAAGAGTACTTTAATTAAGAAACCGTCGGCCCTACACAAGTTTCGATCTGCTCTTGAGTTAAATACCATAGGAAACTAATTCCGAGTTGTACTATGTGATTTTGACTGCTCACATGTATTCTGCTTTGACACTATTGGCTCAGAAAGTTAAACTAGTTATGGAGACAGATGACAAAAGAAACTTGGCAGGGGCTAACGGGCACACTACAGAGAAGCAATAAATGAAAAGACAGAAATAAGAAGCAGAAAATGGAACTAAACAACACTGACCACAGCTGAGAAAGCTAAACTTTAAAAAAGGAATCAAAGGCATATATCTCAGATATGAGAAGGCTATCTGAGGCAAAACTGGCTCATCCAGAGATGGAAACTATACATCTGTTTCCAAAGAAATCTAGCCGGAAAAACAGGCCATTTCCTTTCCTTGTCTACTTGTCTTTGTGATCTGAGAGGTTAGAGACTGTGTCCCTGTTAAAACAGGTGGAAAGAGATTCTCCAAACAGTACTGAGTCAGATTTAAAGAGAGATCTGGAAAAGCAAAAGGACATCAATGGCCACCTGCAGCAAACTGCTGGAAACCTAAAAGAATGCGAACGAGCATTTTTAAGATAAGAAGAGATAGCTCCTGGGAGACTATAAACAGCCGGTGGGCATGGCATTTCTCCTACAGGCTAAAGGTCCTCAAGTGGCCGTGGGAAAGACTCTGAAGAGGCAGTAGTGGTGCAGCTTGGATGGGTCACTGTAAGAAACAAAGGAAGTAAACGACTTTCCACTTGAAGCTGAGAGAAACCTCACGGGAAGGGAAATGGCTGTGAACGTACAGGTGAGGGAAGACCAACACCACCCTGCTTTAATCCGTTGATCAGCTCTGCAGTCAGCTTTCCAATCTTACAGACATTGCCATGTCTAGTTAAGATGGGTTGCCTTCCCTGATGTCCTTTAAATTGTCAGGCCTTGTTGTTCTGGGTGGCTTGAGGCACTCCTCCACGTTGCCTAACGCTTTCCGTTGTATTCCACACAGCTTTCAACATGTCACCCTTGAATCAGCTGTTCCACTGTCACCATTCATGTGCAGATGTTTTCTTGGTGATGCTGTTCACTGGGGATTTGCACTTAGAAGCTCAGTTGTGCCAGGAGTTTGTCTAGGGGGGATTGGGGACTGACGTGTAGAAACAGCAGTGTGCAAAGAGGACCCTAGACTTGCGTGTCGGTGATGGGTGACAAAAGCTTAGAAATCACCAAGAATGGTGCTGATAATTTGGGAACAGGCTAATGAATTAAAATGAAAGATTAAAAACTATAAACTGAACATGTCTGTCATCCTCTTTGCAGCTCTCACTTCTGAGTTTCGTAATGAAGACCCCAGAGGCTGCTCGAGGGTTTACTTGTACCTGATGTTAGAGGAAAGAACCAACACCGTACAGTCCTTTTGACTTTGTCTCTTTTCCTCTGCTCAAAAATCAGTGGCAAGCCAGACATTCCTGGATGGAATGTTCCACACAACTTAATGTCAGGCCACTTGTCTTCAAGATACAGAGCCATCTAAACACCAGCTAAGCTCTGGGAACCGACTTCTGTCATCGATTGTAGTCCCTTATTTTGTACAGATTCACACTGTTACTCATTTACGCGCTAAACAATTTAAACAGTTCTATAGGAATGGCACAGTTAAAATTTTAAAGTTGGATCACTTCAAGCATGCTCCAGTTATTGCTTGATTAATGATGCCTATAAGGAGAACTTGTTCTAGGAACTGGGGGAAATTTGCAAAGTGCATTTGGGGTCGAAGACTTGACCACAAAAGGGATTGATGTGATTTGAATGGAGAGTAGAGAATAGAACATTTGCTTGGCTTAAATTGGGCAATTTGATTTAAGAAGCACCAGAACAATACACAAAACTACATATGCCATCCAACCCTGTCAAGAAACACCATTCCAAATCCTCAGGGCTGTGCCAATTCATTCAGTGTGCCATCTTCAGCCAGCCTCATATGGCGAGGCAGTGCAGAGTCAAAACCACTTCCAGTTTTCTTTAATCCCTTGGAGATGGATTTAAGAGGCCAGTCTGCATTTTTCACACTGCTGGGAAAATAGTGCAGCAAGCACGAGTCTCCATGATTGCTTCTAACTTTGTAGCGCTCAAAGCAAATGATCTAGATGTCACTTCCTTTGAAAACAAAGGCCAACAACCAGCAGCGGACAGCGGCATCACCGTATGAAGTGCTGGTTGTACAACCTAGGTGTTTTTCTTTTTTTAATTGTGTACCATTGAGGTCAAGGTAGCTCTTGGAAGGCTACCATCAGCTCTCACAGTGGCTTTGTCTGCTTCACCGTGACACCGTTTGGGCAGCGTCACCGATGCCTAGCTTCTACCTCACTGGTTTTATCGACATGGCCTCTGTGGGATTAGTAGTAGAAGATTCTTTTAGTCTCGCTCAATTTGTTCACCACTGACCAGAATAAACAATCTTCTTGGATAGCACAGCTAAATTCCGTGGTAAAATAAAAGTGAATAACTTTCGATTTTGGTTGGCACAGATACAGGCTTCAATTCAACCAGAAAGCTGGGGCATGCTCAACTTCTTTCTAATCCCCTGCATTTAAATCATCACTAAGCCTTCTCTACTCCACTTCCTAAACTGCTCTTTTTCCTCTCTTCTCTTCTCCATCCCACAATCAGTTCTTTTTTTAAGCTCCCATCATCATTTCTGGAACATCATCTCTGCCTTCTCTCTATTCATAGTGATCCAGCCGACATTCCTACTGCCAGTAGTGCTGTTCGCCTAGAGTTTCTAGCACGTGGCATCAGCCACTTGATTTAAGCCTGGGGATGGGGTGAATAACAATGACGATACCAACAAGAATTAGTGGCTTATTATTCAGTGGACAAAGATTGGTTCTTGAAGGACTTCCAAGTACAGCGATCGGTTCTTTATCAACTTCCAGCTACAGCGTCACTGCAGGCCCTATCTAAGGCCCCAGACTCATATTCTTCCACATTCTCAGTCTTTCCAGGATGCCAGTCAGAACAAAGAAACAAAAGCATGTGCAGCTCTCTCAGCCTACGCTTTTCTCTGTGCCTTTATGTGAGAAAGTCTTCCTTTATCTACCTTGCAAGCTCATCTTTCAATGTTCTGTTCAAAAGTCACCTTTCTATAAATGTTTTCTTAAGAAACTTACATTTCCCCTGAGTATAGACTTGTCTTCCCTGTGTGTTCAAAGCAGAGAGCATGTTCCTCTCTAACATGACAGTCTCTCTTGTTTGTGGACAGAATACCCTCCCTATGTCATAGTGTGCTTAAGGCCATAGCCTCTGACTTAGTCTTCTGTACATTAACAGCAGCACACACAATACCTTAGATTGCCCCTGAGTACTTTTGAAATTAGCAAATACATGAACATCCCTACTTACTGTATTCACTTTCCAATTACTATTTAGGTAAATGGACAATTTTCTCATACCAGGTAATTATTTCTTGAAGGAATTGGTATTCTATGAAAGTTATTTAGGCCACTCCTGGGTTCAGAAGATGAGGTGGGAGGCTCCAAGGGAAAAGGTCTGTGTTTCCAACCTAGTCTTGATGAATCACGCTGTCGTTTGCCACATATTGTAGGGGTTGACATAAAACTTTATGTCAAGGAGCTTCTGCTTACAAAAAAAGTTTGAAGTCTTCCATGAGACATGTGGTCCTTTTCTGGACCACAGTCATCCCTAATCTTACTGTGGAACAACAGAATGTGGCCATTTCTAGCCAAGTGTTTATTGGAATGCAGTGTAGCACTGAGGGCTTTAGTGCGGCAATTTATGTAGCTGTCAAGTCAAGGCACTGTGAAGTACTTTGAGGACTCTCCTTACATTGTATTCTTTCTAAAATGTTTCAGTGGAAACAGTTCGAAATTAGAAATTAGGGAATTAAGTTTATTGCTCTTCTTCACAAGCTATCTGTTATTCTTAGTGTATCATTTATAATCCCTGAATCTCAGTTGTATGATAATCTAAGATTAAGAGGCAATGATCTTTAGCGGGCAGGTGAAGATAACATCTATACAGGTGGCCTCTAAATTGTTTGGCAGTGTGAGTTTTACACATTCATCCAGAATCTGCATTTCCTTCTTTATGTGGCTAGACTATATTTCTTGTGTTCCGTTCAATGACATAGAGTTGAATGAGTAGCAGGGATGATGGATTTGGATATGTGTGATGGCCATCACTTCCAGGATAAGGAGCTTTCGAAGTTAAGTGTACTTTCCCCAGTCTTTTCCAGTCTCATTTCCCCTCTAGACATAGGTGATTGTGGACTTATAGAAGAACAAGGTCAAAAAAAATCTTAAGTCCTTGAATTGCCATGTGAAGGAGAGCTGTCTTCCAAACAAGAACAACATTTGGAATTCTACATGAACAAGAGTTGCAGAGTACTTTTGAGCAGTTATTTAATCCCAAATCCACCCATTGCAGTAGCCTCTCTTGTCCTATTTTAAACATCTTACAACTAGGAGGTGCCCTTTTGTACTAGCTCATCAAACTCTTGTTCATTGTCACTACACAAGTGATCTGTGCAAGGCTGGCTGTTACCTGGGAAGAGAAGCCAGGACTTAGGAGGTTTGAAGTTTTGATCGCAGACTCATTTGTGTCTTCCTCTCAAAGTCTTTAACAATACTGATTAGCTTAATTGCAATTAAGAATCTGTTAAGAGTCACAGGGTCACTCATTGCAAATCTGTACTGTAACTTAGAGTGAATTGTGCAAAGGTGCTTCTGGAAGGCACAGGATTCTCCTACTGTAGGAACCTAGAGAGTGGCACAGATAGACCCTGGTTAAGGGGGACCCTGGGTGTAGATGAGGACAAAGTTCCTCCTCCATGGTGACACAGTGAACATTAGCCAGATCACAAGGTGAGCTAGGCAGGCTTTGATGGCCAGAAAAGGGGCAGCATAGGAACAATTCGTTTGGATGGCAGTGTGGAGAGAAAATAAGATGCTAACACACAGAACTAATTGTCTGTTTCACTGGGGATCTCAGGGTAGAGAAGATGAGACTAGCAAGAGAGATTAGAACTTACTGTAGAATTCTCAAAACCCAAGTGGGCGACCTGATGCTATTTTGGAGAAGGTGAGTCCACAGAAGAGGTTTGACACTTATGTGTTATAAACTATATCCCAATTGCTTTAAAAGGAGCAGCCTAGAGACACACAGAAAAATTAAGAGTTATAATTATTTGGCAAGGAATAAAGCCAGTCTAAGGTGGGATAATGGCAATGGGGAGAGAAAACAGGTTGTACATTCTGAAATCAGATGAATACTTTAATGTGAGAGAGAGGAGAAAGGAGAGAAAAAATTATGACTAAGATTTAGTCTGGGTGTTTAGATGAATGTGATATGCTTAAAAATTGGGCTACATGAAAAAAATAAGTCTTTACAGAAGATGAGTTCATTTTAAATTCTTTTACTCTGGTTGTATCTATATGCAGACACAATTTTTTTTTAAATCTTGTGTCCATCTTTAGGTTGTAAATAGAAAACACTTAAACAATTCTTACCATATGCCAGGCACTACTTGAAGTACTTTAAATATATTAGCTCAGTAAATATGCAAGCAACCATGACATAATTCTAATAGGATCTTTGTTTTACAAATAGCTGAGAAGTTTAAAAGTTACACACACAGCTAGGGAGAGGCAGAACCAGAATTTTAACCCAAGATTTCTGACACTAAACTCCATAGTTTGAACTTGCATGATATCCCACTTCTCATAAACTCACTCAAGGGACAAAGTTTGCAGAAATCAACTTTCAAGAAGATACAAGGTAGAATGTGGATATTTAGGAACTTTTCAATAATTTTTTGAATCCAAATGCTTCCAATGCTGCTAGCTGAGTATTCTATGATTTTTGAAGTTTCCTGACCCCAAAGAAACTATTTATCCCTGGTACCACAGGCTGTACCGGCCCTGCCCCTAGGCCTGCTGAACCGGGCACTGAGACCAGGAGTGGTGGTACACGCCTATAATCCCAGTGCTGGAGAGGCAGAAAACAAAAGGCACACCATGAGTCCAAGTGGTGTAATAAGAAAAAGTCCAATAACTGCACCAAATTTAAAAAAAAAAAAAAAGAAAGTATTTGGTAGTTAGTGATTGCTGTCTCCCAATGTGGTTTCAATGTGTCCTTTAAAACTGAGGTTGGAATTTAATGGCCATGTCTTGGTATTAACAGGGGGTAATGTTAGGAGTAATAGTCACCTGCCTCATAAATGGGACTGTGTCATTGTCATGAAGATGAGAACTCTGCGGGCATGGCTTTGTCCTCTGAATGGGCTTTTTTTCTTTTCCTTACTCACCCTGGCATCTCCTCCTGGCATGATGCGCTGAGGCGTCGGGAGGGACCTCGTGAGGTGCTGCGCCTTCTACTGGACTTCTTGGCTTGCACATCCATAAAAACAAGTAATTTCCTGACTTTGTGAATTACCCAGTCTGTGGTTTTCTGTGATAGCAACAGGAAATGTGCTCAGACAGTAATTTTTCATACAGAAATATGTTTCAGAAAAATTATATAAAGTTATATAGGAATGAGGACAAAAGGCGGGAGCTGGTATTGGGTTCTGTCATAGGAAAAGGAGATTTTTGAACATAATAATACGCTTGTGCCTCATGAAGAAAGCCAAAATAGTTTGTCAGCTTGGGCTTTCATTCCCAGCCTCACTCTTTCAAGCTGGCCTTTAGCCAAAGTAAATCCTCCAATTGACAGCTGTCAACTGTCACAGATTACAAATTAATGTGACAAGCTACTCCAAAAGGTGGATAAAAATACTACAGAGGCAGAGATTCTAAGCAGGATCCTTCATACCTTGACTGAGCACTGCGAGTAGATTTCCATTTGCCATACGTGTTTCTTGGAACAATTTTGGCCTCACAGTAACAGGAACAACTGGGAATAGCTCATGAATGTCACTTTTCAGCCCATCCAGGCCTTCTAATGGGAATCTCTGCCTTTGTGTGCTCAGCTCAGAAACAGGGTGTTAACGTGGTTGGAATGTTTGTGTCTCTATCATGTTCATACGTTGAAATGTTATCCCAAAGTGATGGTATTGAGGGTTTGTGTTTATGGGATGTGCTGAGGGTGGAATGGCAGATCCAACAGGTCTTCACAGCACGCAATCTGCTGGTGCCACAGTCTCGGACTTTCTTGGCTCCTGAGCTTTAAAATGTAAATTTGTCTTACTTTATAACTATGCAAAAGTGTTCTACGGCAGTGTTCTGAAGGCAGTCAATCAAGTTATGTATAGAAACTGATCAATCCTACCACATTTTCCTCATTAATGTACACCCAGTGGGGTCACATGCTGCTGATACCTGTACGTGGTTGAGCGTGTGATGGACCAACTGGATGGGCAGTCACTGTAGGTTGTAGGCACTGTGATGTAATGTCAGTGCTCTGATGTCATTATAAATAACCCCACACTGCATTCATCAGCTTTTAGGTTCCTGGGGCTAAAACCTGACACTCATGATGAAAAGAGAAAACAGTTTACCTCTCTCAGCACTTCAGAGCAATTACTCCATAGTCCCCTGTCCCCAAGTGGGGGCATCAAGGCAGGAAGGTAAGCCAAGCAAAGATGCTTAGGTCACAGCATCCAGAAAGCAGAGCAGGGCAACAGTGCAGATGAGGAAAGGGCCCAGGACTGAAAGCAGATCCCAAGACACACCCAAAGTGGCCCTGGGTAGTCTGCTAGATATTCCTAACCCAACCTATGCTTAGAGTAAATGGAAAGAGTCTCGGTTCATCTCGTGAACTCTAATGAATTTACTTAGGGTGGCAGCATGTCAAACTAAAAATGAAATTTCTCAGAGTAACCTGCAACGCACTTACATTCTGGCCAAGGAAATACACAGGTTCAGAAGTGTGTAGTGTTCCCTGGAAGCCTGCTCCCAAAAGGAGGAGCAGGAGGGTATTCTTGCTACACAGAACACAAAGCAAAAATTTGTGGTGAAGAAGGACTGCCAAGGTTAGGTCACCTCCTGGAGGAAACAAGGACCTGGGTTCCTCACCATTGTCGACCCACCACTGAGTCCTAGAGCACCTGTTTCTAGATTTCTTTACTAGAACAGAAAGCCAACTCTTTTTGTTTGTTTGCACTTTTTTTTTTTAATCTTTTGGCCACTGATAGGCACATTGCTTTCTAGTTGACTCTGGAATAAAACATGAAAATTCCATGTGCATTCTCCTCTTCACAGCTAGGAAGCTTGATTTCAGAACTCACTAGGATATCAAATTTTGAGCAGTCAAATGCATTGTAGGAAATGGCACATTCCATGTTACTTAGGTGCATCCTTTCATGTACTTTAAGGTCCTTAGATTGATTCCAGGAACCAAAAAACCCACACTCCTCCAAAACACACAATGCCCTAAAAATCATCTTTAGATTACTTATAACATCCAAAACCATGTAAGTGATATGAAAATGGGTATACTACCATATTGTTTAGGGAATTGTGGCAAGAAAAATTCTGTACACATCGAGTCCATTTGACATATTTTGGAATATTTTTCGACCTAGTCAGTTGGGTCCACAGATACTAAGCTCTGAGCATACAAAATTCAGAGTGGAAAGCACTAAGCAGTGAGGAGGACGGACAGGTGCTGGGTGCGAAGGGAAGGTTCAGAGCACGGAGCCTTCTCTGAAAGTGCTTCTGGGGCTTTTCAAGGCGCACACTGCCATCGGGAGAGCTTCCATCACTAAGGATATCAGATGTAGCTCATTACGGGGAGCAATGATGATATTTCAAGTGTGAACAGTAAAACGCACTATGTAAAAAGTCCCTCCGGCTTCCTTTGCTGAATCTAAAACAATAAAATATCCAAGTGCTTGCACTTTAGCTTGAGGTCTGGAATGTCTGGATCAGTTTCTTTAAAGATAGACGCATTAGAAAGCAGTGTGGCATCCATTGACTACAAAATGCTTTCACAACTTCCCAGAAGAGGTTCAGCTCGCTTCAGCACAATACGCCTCAGTATGACTACCCATTAGAATATGCTAGCGTGTGAATTCATTATGTGCGATAGCGAAGCCCATCAATGTTGATCTCAGCATTTTGATGGCTGGCGCGCCTAGATCCATCTTAATACACAGTCTGAAGTTTTGGCTTTCAGGAATACAACATGGACATGTTGTTGCTTTACCTCTCTGTGGAAGCAGAGGGCTTACACTTGGGTATCTAAGGCCTTGCTAGGAGTGGGAGCAGATGGTAGTTTTTATATGTTCTTTTTATAAATGCATTTTGAGCAGGGTTTCTTTTGCATGAATATTTCATTTATGACAGGGTGCTGCTTAGTTATATAAAAAGTAAATACATAACGAGCGAGGTGTAAGTATAGCAGCAATGTAGTGTTGAGGCTAATGGGTGGGGAGGATTTTAAAAATATAAGGAATTCTCATTTTCAAAAAGTACTGTACTTTGCAAACTTTAAGAGTTAAGCCACGTGTTTCTTTCTTACTTCCTTTATCCCAGTACACTGGTATGTGCTGGTCCAGAAAAAAGACGGTTTACATTCAACAAGTCAAACATTTTATTTTCAAAGTTTATTAGAAAAATATTTTTATAAATTTGAGAAAGGACCAACAGAACACAGAACAGAAATGCAGTAAGGTCAGGGACACAAAGAGCAGCGGCTTTTGGCTGGGAGGGTCTGCGCATCTCAATGTGCAGCCATCGGCAGGGTGGGGAAGGATGGAAAACAACAGCTGTTACAAGCGACAGTTCTGGGCCTTGATCTTCCCAGGGACAGGTGGCCACGACACGCCATATATGTCCCATCGTGTGACATCATGTACATTGCTGAAGTGTTCTAGGTTTTGAGAAGTGTTTCCAACCTTACTCTGCCTAGAAAATATATATTAAGCCAACCTGAGACAACACATCAAGTCTGACTTCTCTGTGGAGTTGTTTGAGCCCAGGTCTTTGTAGTACAACCATAAATTGAAGTGTTTTTCTGCTTCTTAGACTCTTCTCAGCCTAATTTATGTTAGCTAGAACTATAAAATACATACATACATGAAAGATCTGCAGTTGGGGTCAGGATATTAAATCTTGTGTAGAAAAGGTACTGTTGGGATTCTGTGCAAATATTTAGCAAAATACAAACAACACAAAAGTTCTGATCTCACAATGCAATTAAAGTAACATTCAGATCTTCAGTGATCCGAAGAGAGTTAAGCTGTTAAAAGGCAGTTATGACAAAGCAATTTTGTGTTTTCTAAATGCTCCTTAAAGATAAGGACTTTATTTTACATGACAGACCCTTAATATTCATGAGGGATACCACAGTCCTAAATTCATGAATATCACTTTAGCATGTAATTGTCTCCGTAAAGCTTCTATTTCTGGATTAGAACCATCACTTGCTTGGATAGCTTTGCTTCTACTCTATTTCATCATCAGAACCAACAGCTGACTATATTTGCAGGAAAGTATTCACGAAGAGAAGAGTCTTTATTTATTTATTGTATCATGTCATGAGAATTACTACATAGTAAGTTGACCACAAGCAGAGAATATCTAAACCACTGCGAGAAGATATGTGGGCCAGGCATCTAGACTCACTCCAGCTAAGGGATTCCTGCAAGAGACCAGCAGCTTGCCACATGTAATTCAATTTCATGCCTCAGCAAAATTACAAATTGCTACATGTCATGAGCCCTTGAAGATCGCTTGAGGGTAGTCAGAGTAGCAATGTTAAATTCTCTGTCAGTAACGTATTTCTTTGTATTCTCAGAAACCACCGCTCACAATGACTTGCATGTAGGTGATTGTTGAGCTTTTAAGTTGTTTGATGATCTGACTGATTAAGTACATGATTTAATACATGCAGAAGGCGGAAGGCATTGGGTAGGCCAATGGGACACCCCAGATTGAGCTGCTCTTTGGCCCCCTCTAGTGCTTCTTTTAGAGGCAATTCAGAAGTCTTAGTTAAGAATAGCATTAGACTAATGGGCCTAACAAGTGCCACAGCTGTTGGTAAGAGGTGAAAAGGATTATACAGAAAACAAGTGTGGTCTGCATAGAAGGAGTGAATGAAAATGTTAGAATGCCTCTAAAACTTTGCTAACTTTTTGTTCAATTTTTGTTTACATTTTCTGGGAGTTAAACTCATAAGAAATCATTGAGTCAATTAGTCAATTTTCCTTTTAAGGCAAAAGTTTAATTATTTTTTTTTTACAAACCCCAGAAAAATATTCCATGGGGATTCTTCAGGTTTAACCCAAATTCTTGGGATACCCACAGGAAAATTGGTTATCCCTTGGGAACGATGGACGCTGTCTATGTAGCCTTAATGTAAAAGTTACAATGTGTACCTGGATCTCATCTCCTCCAAATAGTTTTGCATGTTTAGAAATGCTAACTGAATGAGTAATAAAGCAAATAATTATATTACGTTTTCTTATTTAAAAATTTATTTCTCTCCATTTCAATTTCCAGTGCAAATTCTCATATTTAAATTTCTGTTCAGTTATCCATTAATTTGATAGATTCAGAAGGCAGTTTTGCATAAATTAGTAATACTTATATCTTCAAAAAAGCATTTTTAAGGGGGCCCAGGAGATAGCTCAGTAGAATAAGTGCTGCCCTGGCAAGCACAAGGGCCTGAGTTCAATCCCCAGTTCCGCAAAAATAAAAATAAAATAAAAGCATTTTTATTCAAGAAAAGTGTATTAAAATTTTGTTTCAGTTTCACATTGCAATCCTTACTAGGTCTTCTTTTATTGCTTTCAGGCTTAGGGCATGAAGGCTACAGCCCATTTATCTGGCTGATTTACATGTATGTTGTGAGATCTTTCTCCTCCTGCCTCTCTTTGGTCCTATAAAAACTAAAGGGGAAAATAGGTGAAATTTTCTACAGAATATAGAGTAAATTAATGGAAATGATTGATGTACTTACGTACCACAGTAGTAAAGCGTACTGTCTTGAGAACTCTAATTTAATGGGAAAAGAAAATTATGAGTGCTGGTAAAATATTGTAAGTGTGAGAACACAAGCCTGGAGCAGTGGAGATGACTGCAAAATAGGCGGACAGGCCTGGTACAAGGACAAATATGGGAGTGCACTCAAAAGGAGAAGTATGAGCAGGGGTGGTGAGTGAAGGAACCTAAAACTGAAGGTTAAAAATCTTAGTGTTTAGGACAAAGCAAAGTTTTCAATGTGTATATATTAAAAGCACACCATAGTACAGTGAGGTTTTAAGAACGTTTATGAGAATCTCCTGAGGTAAGTTTTCCTTCTGTTATTTGGGCCATGCTTTCCAGGGCTACGCCAAGGTACTGAACTCTCCTTCTAAATTGTCACTATTTCAACACCAGCATGAATAATGTATATGAGAGATAGCACAGGAAGAAGGATTCAGATTGGCAAAAGAGGAACAGCAGATTCTGGAAACCCTAATTGTGGTTATTGGGCAATGTTGTCTGGCCCATAGCTCAAGACTTTGACACTTACTGACTTTAACAGGGTTGTGCAATCCACGGACACGGGAATTTAACTTGGCTGAAAATGAATGCATTTTACCTGATAGTTTTCTCAAGAAGGTGATGGCTCCTAAATGTCTAAATTAATATTTTGATGAAATTCCATCACCTCTGCCTCATCTCTACCCGGCATAATGGAAGCCTTGTGTTTGGGGGTTGATTAACGGAGGACACAGGATTAGTGCATAGTAGACTAAATTGTAAATGACTGAAAAGAAGCTCATTTGTGTCTATTTATTCATCCTTATTAATAGTTTCAGGCACTTAGAAATGCCTCAAGGAAAGGCATAACTGCAAGTAAATAAGTTTGTGAATACTACCATTAAACTCTGGGGCATTTGAAATACACAAAAATGGTGAAAATTAATGGATACCAAAATCTCAAGAAATCAGATTTTCTAAAATATATTTGTAATTCCAACTTAAATTATTGCCTCTTGAATACCAAATATTTACTCATCAGCATGTAGGTCATATAACAGTTCAATGAATTATTTGTTTAAATGTTGATTTCAAAAGCTATTGAAAGATTGTTGTTTATATAATTTCCAGTGAACTCCTAACACATTTTAAGCCCCTGAGTTTTAAAAATGATTATTGACCAATTTTTTCTTTCAACAGAATACATTAGAATATCTGTATAAGGTCCATTAGAAAAGGCAGTAAGTGAAGTATGCACAGGTGAACATCAGCATTTTAATTATGAAATCAGAGAAATACTTTCAAACTTGTTGGCTGTTTTCAGAAAAAAAAATAATATACATATTCCAGTGGAAGAAGAGGCAGCAGACCTTGGTGACTTGGAGAAATCTTGGTGAATACCCACATTCTGTTACATTTTATTTTATAACCTAGAAATTCATCCAAATTATCTGAGATTCATTTTTCATACCTTCAAAATGAAAGGGTTAGAATCAATAATATATAAGGTCTGTTCCATTTCTCATATTGTATGGTTTTCTTACTCTGTAATACAAAGTAGAAATTTCAACACTCTTTCCAGAAAATTTTACTTGTAATATATTAATTTATCGCCTTGCTACAGTTAATATTTTTATAATTCATTGGAAGAAAAAGATATTAATTTTTCCAACTTCAATACTTTTTGATTTTTTTCTTGAACTATTAGAAATTATTATTTCTTCTTCATGTAAAAATAAAGTATATATGACATTCAATCTACTACAGTCTGATAGTGAGGGATCTTCCGTTTCACACAGCATGGTGGCTGCACACATGACAGGCAAGGAAGCGATGCTGTAGCCCATTGCCTCACCCCTGTCTGAGCTCAGCGAATCTGCAAACCTCCCCGGGTCTCATGTCTTTATGATCAATTGGTTCTTTCTACTAATAATGTAGTGTTCACATAATAGCACGTAGGCCATGGGCCACTCCGGAATTAGAACTCAGAATGTCAAGTAAGTAGAAGCATAACAAGGAACTCACGGGGTGGAGAAACAGCACTGGGATTCTTTTGCCTCTTAAAGCACATAAACAAGTTTGTAGTGGATGAGGACAAGACTTGAAAAACAAAGTAACTGAACATAATTTGTTCTTAGTGTAGAAAAAGAAAATTCCATGAGCCGGTGGGTGAGTCTCCCATGCAATGTGCCAAAACTCCAAGCAAATCTATGTGTGGAGGCTTCTTATCTATGACAAGCTATAGCTATTGCTAAATTATACCTCTGATCATCTCTTTCACTAACCTAACAGTGTTATGTAACTATTTTTAGTGAATAAATTGAAAACTTTAAACAATAAATACTCTTCTTAACATGCTTGACAATTTCTCATGCCAGTACTTACTGTGTAACCCACCAATGAATTCAGATGTCATAGAAAAGATCTTGAGTTTGAAATTTCTAATCTGCCTAATGATCTGCCTAAGACTCTTTCTACACACACAAATGCAAACACAATTTCAAACATAAACATATGCACACCACAAAACCAAGTGAAAAGCTCCTCTAAAGTAAAAACATGAGGAAAGTTTTAATTTCCCTTATCTTACAAAACAAAAGATCCATCTGAAGGAACACTTGAGAAATTGGCAATGCCATGGTTCTTACGACGTAAAGTAAACTGCTTCTGTCTGTGTCTCAATACTCAAAATTTCTGCTGACTTCCTTATTTAGAACTGCAAGGATCTGACATCTGCAGAATGAGAACAGTTGCCAGAGAAGACCTAGTTGGATACGGAGGAGAAAAACTGGGGTTCTATTGTGTCGCAAATCCAAAAGAAGGAAAAATTGCAGATGTTGGTAAAACACGATGAACACTGTAGAAAGAAATGAGAGAATTTTGTAGGTATGATGAGAAAACAAAATATTCACTGCAGGAATAGAAGACATGGCTGCATTTAACTGCAGAAATGACACTATGGCTTGCGGTCGATATTTCATGAGATTTGTTTCTGTTTAGAATGTGCTTTTCACAACTATTTCCTTCTTCTTCCTGCTGGAACTTTTTCTCCTACTGATGAAACAGCTGGGTGTCACAGGTAGCAAATGTGTCTTGTATTCGGTGGTGCTGGTAGGGTGAGTGTTTCTCTGTTTTTTGTACTCAGAGTGTCATGATAGTCTTGGCCATCTGGCCACGCAAAGACCAAAAGGCAAGTTTACCCCTGACTCCCACAATTTGTCTTTGGTGCTGGGTGACTGTGGGCAAGATGCTGCCATTTCTCATACACGTATGATAATCACAGCCGTCTGTCACATGTATTATTGAGGAAACCCCAGGGACACTCTGTTATTGTAGTACTGTGATTCTTCTTGACAAAGACAAAAATTGGCTTAAATTCATAAGTTCATTTTATTTGTCTTTTTTAGGGGGGAATTTTCTTTGCTATACATTCTGCAAATTCAAAGCAGATAGATAAAAGTCACAAATCTAGTTTTCTTCAACTCTCTAATTGGAGGATATGCCTTGCATATTCAAATGGTGAATCCACATAAGATACCTTTATTATTTTCAGAGATAGTTAGGTTATAATATTTGACTCTCATTCCAAACTCAATATTGCATTCTAAAACCTATTTCTTTCTGATTATTCTTTTAAGATGCCTAACACAATAGAACAACTTGTTGAAAATTTCTCTTAAAATAAGATTTTCATAAAAAATTATCACATGAAATTTCTCTTTATTCTTCTATAAAGAAGCATATGAAAAAAGTTGTACAGCTATATAAAAATAACCAGTCAGTGTTTTCATAGATGCTCTATGGGAACTTTCTCTTTACGATCTCTTCAAGAATATGTTCCCAACATGCGGGGATAGGCCTTATTTATTTAGTCTTGTTAAAATATCTTCGTGTTCCTGTCATAAATTTATAATTTTCCCCCTTAGGATTTCTCCAGACAACAGCATTTACTTTTAGAGTAAATGCTAGTTACAGTTATCATGGTGCTCGCTGGCTACACTTTTTGCTTAAATACAAGTGGTAACTGACACACTTGGGAGAAAATATTTTGTTACATGTCGTTGACTTATCTCTTAGTTTTCTGACAGTAACTTACTCTACTTCTGTTCAGAAAATGAATACATACCTGTACGTGAAAATGCTACTTTTCGAACTTTTGCTAGGCTATGTTAGGGGTCTACCCCGGCCTTGAAAAATTAGTTACATGATCTTGTTACCTCTGACCTGAATGCAGGTGTGCAGTGGGGAATTTGGAATTTTCATTTACAAGGCAAGAAGCTTTCTCTGGGCATCCGCTAGCATGATATTAGGTGAACTGTTCCTATAGTTGTTATTCGCTCATGATCTCTACAAACAAGATCATTGCTGCTTGTGGCCCAAGGAGATGTGAGGGTGTCATATATTTGAAACGTGGAAAACAGGGTAGAATCAATATTATACCATCTTACCATCTAGCAGTTTGTTTTCTGTGTTTTAGGTTTTGCTATTTTCATAGGCTTAGACTTCGTATCAGTCAGGATCATGGGCAGAAACATGCCTCACCAGACAGCTCCAAGAAAGAGATAAGGGTTGGTTACAGCAGTGTGAGAGGAACAAGGAAGCGAACAAGTAACACAGGCACAGAGACTAGAGCAGTGGAAAGCTGGTACCCTAAGATGGAAGAGAAGGAAGGGGCATCACTAGGGCCCCGTGAGAATAGGAGCTATAGATGAAGACTGCCAGTGCGGCCCAAGGAGAGACGCAAAGCATCCCTGAAATGCACTGCTAAACCTGGTGGATGTTAGAAAGCGAACCACGACTTCCTTCTCTTTCCATGTTCTGATCTCCACAACTCCCCAAACACAGTCCACCGAGCAAGGGTGTCCGGATGACAGCAAATATCCAGCAAGGAGAGGTCAATCTGTGAAGGAATCCAAAGAATAACCACCAAAATTGCTGAAGGGTAGAACTGGCCTTTGTCTGCAGTGTTAGTTTTATTTCTTTTTACTTTGAATTTATCAATAATATTATAGATATAAAAGCAGGTATGCAAAAATAGAAACAAACCAATGTACTAAAACTATTAAAACTCAGGACTCTATGCAGCTATTCATTAGCTCTATTAGATTTTTCACAGTATTAAATAATTTTAAATCACCTTTCTTTAAAAAAAATATTTGTTAGCTGGACATGGCCCTATGCCTGCAGTCCCAGCCCTCTAGGAGGCTGAAGGAGGACGATTTCCAGTTCTAGGCCAGTTGCAGCTTGAAATGAGCCATTTATACCCTGTCTCAAAATAAAAAATAAAATATAGAAGGATCTTGGCTTTCAGCTCAGTGAAGGCTCTCAGCTCCATTCTCAGTATTTAAGGAAAAAATATTGTTTCAGTTAACCAAATTCTCCTTTTTATCCCCAAACAGCTTCCTATGAAACATGCCAATATCAAGAGAAAACTTGCTTCCAGCAGGTTGAGATGAGAGCCCGCGACCTCCCCACTCAAACTCCCTTTCCCAGTTCTCCCTCTATTGAGCTACTACAGAGCCTACTTGGAATCCCTGAGCTCAATAAACTTACTCTGGGAAACCTTATTTTATGAGAAGAAACCATAAATAAATTCTTTCTTCCTTTATTAGTCCAGCTTTTGGGGAGAAAAATGCCTTAAATAGATCAGCTATTTCTTCAGTTTGCAGAAATAAAGAGTAGAATAAGAAAGCTTGAGTGGTTTTATTAAAATACAAACAAAACAAAACAAATGCAAGCATAAGGGCCTTTGGAGGTAATGAATATGTCCGGGACCTCAATTTGGTTTTGTGGGCTTAAGCATAACCCCAAACTCATCCAATTATACATACTAAATATGTCCAGTGTATCAGGTCTACCACAATGAAGCTATTGGAAAACGATAGTTCTGGTGTTATGCTTCAAGATAGCACTGTCTTGTGTCTTCCATCCTTTCTTTGACATAGATTCTATCACTGATAACGTCAAGACTGAATTTTGGCATTTGTAACAAAGCAGTAGATAGATGGCCATTCTGTGGAGAGAAATATGAAAAATGTTTGATAGTTCCAGATTGACATATTCTCACCTCGGCATACCCTTGGTCTTCTTCCAACTTTTTATTCTATTCTTTTATCAAACAAATATTTAATAATTGGCTATTCTGTGCCAAGTCCTAGCAATATAGAGAGAACAAGAAGTTTCCCATTCTCATGGAGATTAAATTCAGCAGAGGCTATCAATAACACATATTAAGCAGGTATACACACAAGATAATTGATAATAATGAACTGCATTTAAAATTTGCTGTTGTAGCTGTATGAAACTTATGAGCATCTGCTAATAATACCCATATATAAGGGTGTATATGTTCATATCTATATGTCTATCTCTCATATAATATATATATATGTGTGTGATTTCTGCACATAAATATACATAAATTGTGGGGAATGCTCAAAATATCTATCAGTAAGCAGAACTTTGGGAGACTGGGAGACCACTGTTCCATGTGATGAGCATCTTTGTTGTCCAGGTCCACGGGTTTTTCTGTTCCTTCTCTATAGCTTCCGGTTAAATTGGTCCCTGGGGTGCCACTTACATGTACCCTGAGTTTTGCTCCAGCCATGTGGTCTGGCTTGTGTGCTCTCTACAGCATATTTCCTCTCTTATTTCTGCCTAATAAACAATGTCCTATTGCAAGTTCTCACCTAGTTGATATTCTTACTAGTTCATGTACCTGCAGAAGCTCCTCACTTGAAGATGTCTTCTTTTCTCTAAAATCTCTCTGTATTTACTCATATTTAAGACCCACATCCTGTGTTATATTGGGACCGTTTGCTTGGTCTTTCATACTTACACCTAACAAATATACGACAGGGGCCTATTACGCCAACAGGCACAATTTTAAATGATGCTGTCGCATTATCTTTTCGGTGAAATTTAGTTTCTGAAAATAAGATAATACGTATGCACCTTTGCAGTTGTGTTTTTTGCAGGAGAAACAAAGACCTTAATTTTGACAACAACTGAATGAAAGTTCGTGAACAGATGAGATGGTTTTGTTTAGCATTAAAGTTATACAGTGATTTTGAAAGTATGAAGTGATAAAAAAGCACTGAAAGCTGCTGTGCTCAGGGCTGAAGCACCTGCATCTAGCCTTCAGTTTTCTATAAGTGACTTAAGTCCCTGTCAAACAGTTTGTATGTGCTGATTTAATATGTACACACATAAGGAAAATGAAGAGAACAGTGAAGGCATACTGAAGTGTGTTTTTAAAGGCAGCTATTGACTATCGTTATATTACTTTTCCCTTATATAGATAAAATGTCAAATATTTTGGAAGACCTTTCAATAGTAAAAAACTCAGTTCTCAGGCTTGTATCTCTAGTCAGAGGCTCAGTGCGCTGCCACCTGTGCCCTCCAGAAAGAAGAAAGAACAGAAAGGAGCAGTACGCACAGCACATTCTGCTTGGGTCTGCTGGTAGATTTCTATGTCAGCCTGATTTTTGTTGTTGTTGCTCCAAGGCAGGAGCTTCTAGCCTTATTTCTATGCTTCTTTAAACCCATTGCCAATCATAATCTTAAGGGCCCTATGAATCCATAGAATATTAGATGGCCTGATTCTAGCTGAAAATTAAAATCATGAAGATGGGATTTTATGTCTTTCTTTGTAATGGGTAGGTGGTTCTAAGTTGCATTCTGACTGGGCTCTAGAAAACAGTACTGAGAAGCTTTCTATAAATAAGTAGTTTTGTTTACAGGAACTTACTGGGGAACTGGACTTCTACCACCTGCCATTTGCCCAAGGCTGAGAAGTGAGAGGAAGGTGTTTCACTCCTCTAAGAGAATTCAAATCAGCCAGTCTAGCACTACCTAGGCAAGCTGTTTGTTCTTACTGACCTGAACTAGGTAATAGATCCCCTTCCCTCATTAGTGTACTGTGGAGATACTTAGTAATGCCAGGTTTTTTTCCCTATCATACCTGGCCCTCACTTCTTTTAAGCTTTCCAAGAATGGGTTTTCATTGCCTTATGTCAACTGAAAAAGAATTGGATAGGTTGAATAAAAAGTGTGAAAGTAACCTGCCTCAAATCATGAAAATAAATGTCTGCAAAGTTTTATACTCACCCCAAATTCTCAATTTAAACCAGCTAAGAAACTTAATTCTGTGGACTTGTGGTGAGCTGGAGTCCATATGGAGTTTCTTAGTTGGTCTTCCGAGTAGGTGGCATATAAATATCATGACAGCACTTCTGTCTTGTCCCACCCATGGCCAGAGAGGCAGGGCATTTTCTTGTTTGATTGGCCCCTGGGAATACAGTGTTCTGATAGAAATTATTGGTAAGTTTTGCTTAATGAAAGGGCTGCCCAGGTAATAACTAGAGCCAGGCACATGCTCCCTGAGTTGGGTTTTATAAAGCTAGAATGCCATAAGAAAAAGGAGACAATTCTATTACTAACTTAGAGCTCATTGACAACTTGCTGTTAAGGTAACTAAGGGATGAACGGGCAGAGTTTTCCATACATTCAGTTAAATAGGAGCTAATGTGAAATAACAGCCAGAGGGGGAGTCTGCAAAGAAATAAAATCCTATCATTCTCTCTCCTTTCTTACGCATTTAGCCCACTTCCCAGTATCATAGCCCACGCTGACTCAGACGCCTGGGAACATCTGTAAGATGAAGAACTAGTACTGTATTCTGAGTCACATTTTCTATTTTTACTTAAAAGTCTTATTTAAGGATTGGCTACTATTAGCCTTGTCCTGATTTCCCTCAGTTCCTGTGAGTTACTCAGTTGATTATTTGCAAAATGCACTTTAATCATCGGTGATTGTATACCTAAGGTTAGAGAGCTGAAGAAATCCACAGCCTCCAGGATGAAAGTTCAAATAACCTTTGAAAGTATAGTGCATTGATTGAATTAGGAAAAGGCAGAATTAGATTTTATTCCTTAAAAATTGAAAAGGAAGAAGCCATGCATTACAGAAAACAATAGAAGAGTCAGTTAGCAGACCTCTCCCTGCTCTGCTGCCCGCCCGGCTTTCATTAGCAGTTATGGGGAAGTGGATCCGGAAATAGACAGGCAGGCCAGGGAGGCTTCAGTGCAGTAACCAGCACTTTCGGACATCACCACAAAAACACACGCTGAGAATTTCACAATGCTCTTACACTGGCAATGTCACAAGGCTGCCCCGGGCAAGGTTTGCCTCCTGCTTGGGCTCCTTTCTCTACCCCCTCCCCACCATCTCCTATAAATAATTTTTCTTGAAGTACAAACTAAAGTTTCTTGGTTTCAAAATCATACTTGTCATGGTGAGAGAAATCCTGCTGCCACCACGAGAAAGTCAGTTTAATGTGCTCGATGAGCTATAGGCCTTGAGGGGAGCGAGTCCCTGTCAAAAGACTTGGGTGTGACAGGGAAACTCATAAAAAAAAAAAAACCTCAAGTGCTTTCCTCATAATACAGTTTACAGTGCTTGAGGATATTTACAGAAGGATACTGCTCTAGTTTTTAAAATCATCATAGCTTAAGCTTATGATGCTACCACTGTTATGATGGGGCTATCAGGTTTACCTGTGGAAATCCTCACCTTACCAAGTGCATTCTTGGTCTCATTAAAACCTCTTGAGGTTTCCTTCTCGGCTCTAGGTTAGTACATGCTAACTGAAATGGAGAATGAATGCATAGAGAAATTTAATTGAGGTTAAAACATACTCCTGACTTTTACCTTGAATATTTAGTGGGTTTGGTTTTTATACCTGAATTAAATCAATAAGAGCTTGAGTACAGCCTCAATAAAGCAAAAAGCCAAAAAAGTCAAATATTTTAAAAGTTCTGTGTAATAGTATAATTTCAAGGAAATAACCAGTAGTCAAGGTGCTTATGAGATTAAAAACAATGCTGTCTACACAACTGGCCGAGTTCGGATCCCTATCCTTAGCTCTTTGGGGTAGTGAAGGTTGGGAAGCTGTCATGAGAGAAGGAGGCAAATCGGGAGCTTCTTGTGCCAATTCCGGCAGTGAAAACCAAGGTTGGATTCGTGGCCACAGAGCTGCCATGCCAATGGCCTGCCTCGGATGGAGCCAGCTGCCAGCCCCAGGGAGAGCAGAGCAGTCCAGAAAGTCTGAGCCTGAGGCCGTGCCTGCGACCCTCAGCCAGCGCCGTGCTGCGCTTCTCCTCAAGACCAACTTACTTAGTTTCCCATCCTAGCTCATGTTTGTACTAACATCAACATACAATTTACTTAAAAATCTAAACTGAATCGTATGCATTTTATCTAAGTGACACTAGAATCACATTTTCAAAAACTTCTAGGAAAAGAATAATGAGTCTCCTACTAGGTCAAAAGTAAAGAAAAACCTACCAAAATAGGACATGTATTAAAGATTTCAATCTGATCCTAATTCTCTCTTTGTCTTTCTTCTTTATTTTCTCAAGGAAAGCTGTATAATATTTTAAATTTTTAATTATATTTTTAAAAACAAATGGCTAAATAATTTCTAAATAGAAAGTGAGACACAAAGTTAAGCCTGGAGTTAACTTTCAGGGAGAGGAGTCATTATTCCAAAGTTTTGGATTTTTAATAAAAATATTGCCTTCTATCTATGCTGGGATGTAGCACTGGCAAAAAAAAAGAAAAAGAAAAAAAAAAAAAAGAAACCGTGGACCTTATGGTTATGTGTAAATTCATGTTGAAAAAGGCTCACGCTTCAGGCGCTAGTAGCAATGTCTTCTTTGCTCTGGCACCTCGTCCAAGAATGTTAATTGTCTCCTGGGAGAGAAGGCAAGCCTGATTGCTGCACCCCTGACGGACCTCAGAGGAAGCTGAGAAAGGCATGAACTATGAACATAACTCCTGGGCACCAGACACGCAAGAAGCAAATGTCCTCACGATTGCAATGCTCCTTCTGACTACTTTCCTGATTCAGCCGATGGCTTGTCATGGGTAATGATCAGATTGGGAGAAAATAGTTTTTCTTTCATTAACTAATTGATTTATGCATTCTCTCCAAGAGCAAGTATTTAATGAATATGCACTATGTGCCATTATCCGTATAACAGAGTGATAAGGTACACCGATAGCAGTCTTTGGCGTATGAGTCACATTATGTCAAAAACAGTTGATATCTAATTTACCCAGCAGGTCCTCAACAAAATACCTGGGCAAACTACTTGTCAACATACAACTTCAGAAAAGTCTCTCATGATTATCACAGAGACTGAGCTGTCTGGGTGTGGGATTTTCCATGTCGATCAAATCACCTAATGCTATAGTCATGAACAGTGTGAACACTTGTTTAGTTTTGCCTTTTGCCACTACAAGCCAGGTATAAAGTGTACTGCTTGCTGCTTGCTCAAAGCCGTGTATTCTTAATCACAAGTACTATTTTGAATTTCCATTAAGGAATAGTAGAGCAGCATTGCTAACCCAGAAGTGGTGCAGAGAAAATGGTTGGTGAGCTATCCTTTCCAGTGATTAAACAAAGTACACCACTCTGCATCTCTCTGCAGACTGTGGGGGTGAATTTTAGGGGCCAGGAATCCAGGGAAGATGATTTCTTTGCAGCCATCTTAGTGCATTTACACAGAGCATTGCCTGTAGTAGGGAGCTGTACCCCAAGAGTGAGCCAACTGTTGGGTCTCTGTCATGCAGAGGGTGTGTATGTGCCAGGTGGACACAAAAGCAGTTGCTGTTAAATGAGGAACAGTTATTGCTCCCTTCTCCACCTCCTTCTTCTGCTCTAGCTCTGGAGCAAAGGGCAGATGGAGGTGACTGGGAGAGGAAAAAGAGACAGAGTGCAGGTTATCCTCTCTGCTTCTTGCCGTGTATCCTTCTTATCACTGATCTGATCAAGTGGTTAGAGGAAGTGGCTCCAGGATTTACAAGGCCTTGTGCAGTTGGGAGAATGTTTTTCAAAATTAGAATGGAAAATTACATGCGTAACATTAGGTGCCAGGTTTGTAAGAAACCCTAGAGAGCTCAGGACCCTGGTTTAAGCTTTCTTATATGTATAGAGAATCTATCTCTCATGTGAGTGAGGAGAAGATCTCTGGATTGGACATAAGATTGACATTTCTCTTTAGTAGTGACCACGCTTTTAAAAGCCCAGCATCTCTGTGGGTGAGTATGCTTTCCTTTATCATTCCGTCTTCTTCATCTCAATGTCATCATCATCTGTACATCTGAAAGGAACTGGAAATCTCAATTGTGCCTAAGTTGGTATCAAAGGGACATCTGAGAGAGATCTATTGCAGTATATTCAGACAGAGGTCAGAAACAACCCAGTCACTTCCTGATGGTAGCCTAAAACCACTGAACACCACCAGCTCTAGCATTTGCTAAAATAAGGAAGAAAGAGAGTATTTTTATAATTGCTTTCACTTAAACCTATTTATTAGAAGATAATCAACGACAGATAATTAAAGGTAACAACGTGATCTTTGGGTATTGTCAGTTCATGTGGATAAAAAGCACCAGAGGAACAAGACTGAGGACGTAGACTGCCAGGGCAGAGGCCCAGCTCTGTTTTATTTTGATTTCATAGAGGGAGTAATGGTCACTCTTTTGCCAAGGCTGGCTCGAGTCCTTGTTTTAAATATTTCAGTTCTGAGTGAGGATATTTACTCCTGAACGAGGAGGCCGATCTTTGTACTCTAATAAAATGATTCTTAGGTTGTCACTATGCTATTAAATACACCATACTCAAAGGAGGGTGTCGGTTTCGGATGTGTATCTGACAGCTTTGACTCTTGCTTCTGCTTACTATTTTCCCCCATATTCTTTCAGGACAACACGAAAACTCCAGGAAGTGCTCTCCAGAGGCCAATGCCTCCATGTGGTAGGGGTTTCTCAGTGTGAATAAATGAAGTTGTCAAAGTTTGGCTACAGGCTGTCAAAAAATGTTTGGATAAAGTACACCATGGAGTACTGCTCAGGCATAAAGAAGGATATAATTGAACCATTTGCAGGAAAAAAAAAATTCACCTTGAGATCAAAGTGCTAAAAGGAAATAGACTAAAAGTTTAAACACCACATGATTTTTCTTACACGAGAAATCAGAAAACAGAAATAATATAAAGACTAAAGTAAAAGACAGATGATAGGGGAAGAGGGCGGTAGATTCTGTGGAGACAGGAAGGGGCTCTGGAGATGGATGAGACCAGAGAGCTGGGAGGGAATGAGGAAGTAATAAAATAAAGAAACAAAAATTAATATTTGGAAAACACAAGCCAATCCACATTGTCTTAAAAATTCACTGAGCAGGGGACGGGGAGATAGCTCAGCAGCTTTAGTGCCTGCCCAGGGAGCCCAAAGTCCTGACTTCAATCCCTGATTTAAAAAAAAAAAGCAAATAAAAAAAATCATTGGGCACCTAAGAAGATATCTCCAAGTTTTAAATCCAAATGGACTCACAAAATTAGGGTGCAGCTCAAAACCTGACTCCAAAGCTCCAACCACCCTCACATTCTCTGAATCTTCTCATTGTTGAACCAACTGCCCACTTTGGTTGGCAAAGGTCCCTTCTAGCGTTCTTGTGCCCCACATCAGAAGTGTGGGACACTTGTCGTTTGTGGGCTGCTTCTTTTACTTCCCATAATTTTCTGTAGTTTTTCCGTGTTGGTGGAGATCATAAGATTCACATATAGAGAGGAAAGTGGTGGTTACCAGAGGCGGGGGGAGGTGCTGGTCTCGCAACCCAAAACTTCATTTGGGCTGGATGGACGAATTCAAGATATTTCCTGTGACTCTAGTGTTAATATCAGTATTTTTTTTATTAAAAATCAGCCAACAATAGGACCTTAGGTGTTTCCATCACATAAAGACAAGTATGTGAGAAAAATGTGTATGGCAAATAGCTTACTTTAGTTATATTCCATGAGGTAACTCATAAATACATCACATTTTTGTCAATTAGAAATTTAAACCAATTTGGCAAGTTCCCCATCCTGAGTATGATTCCTTGTGTGAAAAAAAATATTGAAACTAAACAAATGAAAAATCAGTTGAGGTTGCCATTTAATTCCTGCCTGGCACAATTGATGAAGTCTAGATTTCTAAAGTGAACATAGGCTCGTCGTTGGTTGAATGCATTTGTGAACAAAAGGACTGAAGCGAAGTTAGAGCCCACATGTGTGAAATGGAGAAGTTGCCCGTGCTTTCTACTACAGCAGTCTGGAATGAGGGCACCGCGCAGGACCCTGTGACGGTCGGTCTCTTTGCGCTGACGGCCTAAGATGTCACGACAGCTGGCTTCGTTGATGCTGCGGGACAGAGTGGCCCAACACCACGCTGCCCTCTCTTTGCCCTTGCTTTGGAAAACCAGGAGCCCTGTCAGGCCTGACTGTGAGACTCTCCCGTCCAATGTGTCGGAGGTCAGCAGAGTGTGCTGCTGTTATCAGGCTAAAATTGCCACCCCAGGAAGTAGCACCCTCAAACGAGAGCACAGAACAACAGCAGCACCTTCAAATTGAAAGCTCCTATTTACTAAGCAGCACTTTCATCTCGAAAAAAAAAAAAAAAAAAAAAAAAAAGCCTAAAGAATATTTTTAGCAAGAGTCCTGGTCACAGAAAATGCCTCTGCTGCCTTGATTTCAAGCCGCAAATCTCCCTTTGCGCAGTTGCTGTGGGTGCCGAAGGCTGCGCTCCGCGGCTCCCACGTGCCACGCCGGCGCCTGCTGCTCAGGCGCTCTCTCTCTCTCTCTCTCTCTCTCTCTCTCTCTCTCTCTCTCTTTCTCTCTCTCCCCCCCACCTGTCTCTGTTTCTTTTTCTCTGTCTGTCTGTCTCATCTGTCTTTATCTGTGCTTCTGTCTGTCTGCCTCTCTTGCCCTGCTCCTCAGTCTTTATTTCTAGAGTTTTCTCTAGTTCACCCGTGTACCTTCTTTCCTTGCATAAATAGCAACTCTGTTTACGCAATTGCTGTTTTCAAATCGTCTTCATCTTATGCTAGGAAATAAGAGTTGGCTTCTTAGTTTGATTTTCAACTCACTTTTCCCACCTTAATCTTTTAAGGCAGCCTCCTCTCTGGTGACTTGATTTCTTCTGTTTTTTCCTATCCATCCATGATTTATTACTGCCTTGGAGGTCGTTTCTCCCTTGTGTACTTGACTTACTGTCCTCTCCTCCTCCCTGGGACTTCCTTCTTGGTTTCCTGCTAGCTGTCACCCAAGCCCTTCTCAGATACATTCCCTCTATGCAGGGCTTCTTTGTCTCAAAATAGATGTGATGATTCTTTCCTCTGAACTCTTCAAACATATAGTTGACATAGTCACCTATTAATTATGCCATACTTGCTTTTAAGAGCTACTCTTACACATCTCCTTTTTCCAGCTAAGCTGACTGTAGAGTTCTTAGTGTCTAGAATTAAAGTTTATTTGCACTGTAGTACCTGGGCTTGTAGTGTGGATATAGTCATGAATCTGTATATATCATATTCATATGTGTATAGTCATATATACACACATGTTACAAAAATGTATCTAAATAAATATGTTTGCACTCTATTAAAGTAGGTAAAAATAATCACATTAAAGAAAAAATAAACTATGTCTCACTTTATGATAGAGGGGTCAGCTTAATTCTTCACTTGACTTCCTTTTTCTATCTATTGAAAATAGCCTGAAGCTATAATATAAATGTAAGTTTCTTTTAACTAAAAGGTTACAAAATTCAAGCACACGATTCAGAAGCCGAAATGAATAATTAAGTCACTCTTGCAATGACATGTTTTAAGTGGAGTGCTTTTCTATCTGTTATATCTACCTGAAGAATAATACTAAGGGTTTTCCACCTACGACTTTGTCTCATAATAAATTGTATTGGAAACTTGTGTGCTCCCTCTCTAAAATAGCACACCAGCTCCAACATTTCCTTAGATGGCATGCTCATTACTTAACAACATCACTTGCAAATTATTTTCCAAGTTATTTTTATAAAATGGCATTTCTGCTGAGGGAAATTACTTAAAATATTTGGTCAATGTGGGCCTCCAACAAATAGTGCTTGTCAATAAATATTAAACAATCATATGAATATGGAGTTGCAAATATGAGCCGTATCTGTGTCCTGAGATTTCTCATTCTCTTCCTGAGATGCCTGGGGTATGGGGGCTAACAGGTCTCCTGCAGGTCTTGTATTATTCATTGAGAGACAGCCACAGAGGACTGTGACTTGGAACCTTTGCAACTAGTGAGCACTTTTATAGTGAAACAACTTTCTTCATTGTGCCATCTTACATGAAGAGGAAGAAATAAAAACAATAATTCAGACTACGCAAAAAAAGCTGTTTTGAAAGGCATCACCTTTTTGGGTAGGTTTTTTTCCCTGTATTTAAGACAGGTTGTACAGGATCTCACTACATAGATTGGACTTGTAGTGATTCTCCTGTGTTCAGCCTCCCAAGTGCTGGGATTACAGGTGGTGCCGCCATGCCCAGTCTCAGTCTCAGCGTGCCCCGCCAGAGGGGGGTGCAGCACAGCATGCCAGGGATCAAACCCCAGCCGCTGTGCTCTGCCTAAGCAGGCACTGTAATCTGCTGAGCTGTCAGGCTGGCCCTTTGGGTAGGTTTTTGATATAAGATACAGGATCAGTGGGGAAGATTTGAAATATGAAGCTTCATTTTAATTTTATCAAATTGCTCAAGGACAAATGATTAATGAATTAACAGAGGCCATAGTCAAAGAGATGAATTTTGCCTAGCATAGCCTGTGTTGTGCAAAAACTGGGGAATATGGAGGTGCTTCAGAGCCAATCACAAGAAGGCAGGGAGTAGAGGTGGACGGAATATACTCTTCATTTTGTCATCACTCTTGCCTTTAATTGATCTCAGTACCCATTTAATCAGCTCCCTTTCTGTTTGTGCTGGACCATCTCAGAATGTGAGATTCCAGCTGGACCCAGAACCAGGCAGTCTTGTTTGAATTTTCTCTACCATCTAAGAGGTCTGGAATTTGAAGCAAGTTACTCAACTTCTTTGAATCAGTTTACTGATGTGTAAAATGGATCTTCCTGTTTAAGTATGAAGATGAATGAGTTCATAGAAGCGCTGAGAACGTTGCTTGGCACGGACAAGGCAGTAGTAGATATTGCCTGTGCTGTGCTCTTAGTACCTGTCTTGGAGGCTTTCGAGGCTGAAGAACATTCTGTACGAGTGTTTAATGGCACTTTGTTTCCTCTATGAACTCTCAGAATGTCAATCATACTGGGTCAAGTGATTTCCAGCTAAGTGAACTGCTGCATCAGATTCTGTCTGTTTAATTCTGTGTTCTGGGTAAATACCAATGTAGTTCATAACTTCGCTCTCATGTTGTTCCTTTCCTGTCACTCTGAATTGCCCTAAACTAACAAGTCCTAGACTTTGGAATTCAGCTTTCCTTGGTGGCATGGTGGCAAACAACTACCATCCGAGCCCTTCAGGAGGCCAAGGCAGAAGGAGCACAAGGTAAAGCCCAGCCCAAGCAACTTAGCCAGTCAGTGAGATCCTTCCCCAAGAAGGGGGCAGCTTATGGTGAACACTATAGTTTCAATCCCTGGTGCCAGAGGAAGAGGGGGAGCAAAAGCCAGAGAAAGCAAGTGAGGAAGAGCAAACTTCAACTTGCTTTTCAGAGATTCCGTGAGCAGTGCACCGTCAACCCCTGAGCAACCTGAAGTGTAGAGCCCACCTGGGGCCCTGTGATTTTCTCAAGAATGAGGGTTGAAGCTTCCCAGGCTTCATTCTGAGATTCAGTTGCCACTTGTACTGGAAGTGGAACCCCAGGGGACTTCCAGGCCTGTTCAGTGTAGATGTGGGTGAGAAGCCCCCAGGCCAGGGAACGGAGCAAGGCCTATCTGGGTTCAGACTAAAAACAGTGCCTTATCTCCTCTCCTGTTTAATTTCTCCACTGATCTTTTGACTTTCCTCCCCGCAAAAGAGAGCTTGAGCCATACTGGGGAGTGTGAGCTTCTGCTCATTGTTTTTCTGCAAGAGCTGATGCTCTTAGCTGGGGTTGGTTGTCTAAGTAACCGAGCGAGATCTCCCATACACATTACTGAGTAATAGTTTCTTGGAGACTGTGGAAAGTATGCAATATTGGCATAATAGATCAAGACTTTCATCAACATAAAAGGAAAGGAATTACAAGGTACTTGCTGACAGGGAGGCGTAGCTTGATAGGGCACTCAGGGGGCAGATACACTAAAAGCATTTTGGCACAGTGAAGTGTATTTCCTGGACAGATGTGTTCCATTCGTGATAGGAGGGTCTTGCACTTTGCAGGAGTTTTAACATGCTGGGTTAGCTGCTGTTATCACAGGAAGTTCTACATTGTCACCCTCTTAAGGTGACGTTACTTCAAGAAAGCCAGACCAGAGTTTGCTTCTAAAAAAGAAAGAAAGAAAGAAAAGAAAAGAAAAGAAAGCAGTGATTCCATTTTTGCTCGGTTCTTTCTCTGCTCAATGTGTTGGTCAGACCAGGAGAGAAGCAGCAATGTCTGGACTTGTAAGCATCCTGGTAAAACTTCATCCACTTTAGCACAAGGTTTCCTTTTACCTTTTACAGTTTCTCCTTATAAACTCCAAGTAGTAATAGTATCACTGACATGCAGCACCATTAGCTTACAGAAATATTGTTGAGAAAAAGTGGGAATATTCCCTTAATTTTTCAAATTGAAAAAAGAAAGAATTGCCCAGTGAAATGATTCTCAAGGGTTTAGTGGAATCACAAAATAGTTTTCTACTGCTGTATATGAGAAAAATCTGGGAGGCAAAAGTTATTTTCCTGCAATTTTCACACTACCTCTAATTTCTGAGCTCTTCCTCATGCCCATTATTTTCTTTATAGCTGAATAAATAGATTGAGCGTTTTCCTTTACCTGGAGAGCCCCTTTCATCATAAAGTCTACTACGCAGGCCCCAGACCTAGCTGCCGTGTCCCAGGCTGCCCTTTTGTAGTAGACGAAAGGTAAAACGAGCTGATCAAGTAACAACCTACAAATTGATGCAGGCGGTGAGAACAGAGAACTGGTTTTCTGCCCTGTAAATGTCTGTACAGAAGTGGAGAATATGGTTAAAAACATTGGCGGCTGCCAGTTACCGGAATAGCTAGCACTTCCAGGAACAAATGCATTCCTAATGAATTTGTGGACACTGCATTTACCGCAACAACGGCAAGTTTTTTCACACAGGCACTCCCAGCTCCAGCCTGCGCAGGGTTTATTGACCTTCTGCAAATACTGCCGGAGGAGTGGGCTGCCAGGGAGAGAGCGGCAGAGAGCCATCCAAAACATCTTGGAAAGGCCTCTGAGAGAATTTTTAGTGTTTAGAAGACCTACTCTTCTCTCTGCCAAAAGTCAGTTTTTCGTTAAAGGATTCAAAGAGTAAAAAAAAAAAAAAAAAAATGTATGGTTTTCTAATGACATAGTCACGCAGTCCCTTCCAAGACCCACAATACCTGCAGAGATTTTGTTTCATTCGGAGGCAGCTCTCCTTTCTTGATTGTAGTATAAACATACATTCCGACTGGCTGAGAAGGGCTTTTCTTTCTTTGCTCCTTTACATGATTTTGCAATCTCTGTGTGTATTAAACAGCAAGTGTAGCATGAAGGGGTAAGTTTCCACAGGACCCAGCCTTTCTTAAACATTAATAGTTTAGATGTTGGAACTAATTGGCCAGAGATCACAGTTTTCTTCACATCTGGCTAAAGGGAGGAGAACCAACATCATCAAAGTGATGCTTGCTTAACTCAAAGCCCCTGGCTAAATCAGCATTAGGTGTGATGTTGATAAGAGGACAACGTGTCCTCAAATATACAGCCACAAATTTGATTCAAAATAACTTTTCCTCAGAAAGCTTTTGCATTGTCACACTTGACCAGTTTGCCCAAGGTTAACAATTTCTGGCCTAAATAATCAAACATTATCATCTTGTGTTCCTTTATGCAAGATTTGATCTTTCTAGAAAATATCCCACTAACTCAAATAATTTGACTCTAGAAAAACTGTAACCAGAACTGATGCCTATTCACCTCCTGCTTTAGGCTTTGAAATTAAAGTCACACAGCCCTTCTGCCAAAATATTGTTCTAGTAATGAACAATAAAAAGCAAAGCTGATATTTGCTGGTGGAATTCTGGGAAAGTGCTCAGGGCTCTAATCGCCCTCGTATTCTCTTGCCCCCACCCAACACCAAGTGCAGGTAGAGGATGCCAGAGCACCCTGGAAACAAACATCCACTTTGCAGATAACTATCATGTATAAGTCTGGGGTAAGCAAATGCTACAAATGCCACCACTGCACATTTATCATTTCATTTTACCAGTAAGGCTTCTGGGTCCAATAGGATGACATCCAGTAAACACATTTTAAAGACCAGTTCCAGACATCAAATTTAGTCTGTCCTGTTTGCTTGCAGGTGGTATTCTAACTACTGAATAGATGACTTTCGCTTCAAGTTTCAAAAGAATTGGTTGGTTTGTTGATTTGAAACTACTTCCTAAGCATAGGGAAGAGCAGCCTTCTAGCTGAGATCAGAGGAGTTGAACCGGGTATCAGGGAAGAAATTATGTGCCTGGGAGTTAAGCATTCCAAATCGCTAGCTCTATAAATAGTGACAGGTGCTAGAGTCCAGGCATTCACCCCCAGTGCCACCCATTTCTGTGTGGGTTTATTTCTCTTGGTTATTCACTTACTAGTCCATTTCTCTCGTTGTTATTACTTACACTAGTGGTAATGGATGCATGTGAAAATTTTACAATAACTGCTCAAATGATAAGAAACAAATAACCAGGGGAAAATTGTATACCTTAAGCTTTGGGAATACTTGCAATTCTAGAGTATAAGTGGTATCTAAGGAATATGTGATATCTTGAAAGATCTTCATTTTATGGCTTTCATTAACTCTTTTTTTTGGAACCAGGGACTGAACTCAGGCTCTTGTGCTTGCCAGGCAAGTGCTTATTCTACTGAGCCATTTCCCCAGCCCCTCTTCATTATCTCTTAAAACAATTCCTTCTGTAAGTCTTTGGCTCAACTATTCCTCTTAGGCTAGGAATACATTTCAGCAGCACTTTATCAGCACCTAGGCAGAGTTGTAGTATGATTTTTCTTTCTATAGTATAGCTTGACTGGTCAACTAGATTTGTAACAGTCTATGCATTTCCTTGAATGGGAATTGTTTAGACTCTATAGTTTACCAGAAACTTTTATAAAGGACTTTTCCCTAACTCCCATACTTATAATTTTAGTTTTACTTCTCTGGAATGTGTTCTGAACATGGGTATTTTATTAGAAAAAAAAAATAAAAATAAAGACAACTTTTCTCAGTTTTATCAGTCAGAATTCCAGTAAAAAAACCAAAGGAAGAGAATTTAATTAAGGGACTGATACAAAAGTGTGAAGAAGGATAATCCAATAAACCTACCCCTAAGGAGAAAATGGAAAGAAATTAGTAACATCTGGAGTCCATTAGATGTCCTGGCCGAGTTTAGGTCACAGAGGGAAAAACTACTGTCAGGTATATAGTTCCTAAATAGAGACAGACTTGGGAAAATAAACTATCCTGACCCCCTTCTTCTGATCCCCTTTCACTTGCCAAGCACCAGGAGAGGCCAGAGGACCAGGGAGCCCAGGAAGCACCCTGTGGTGGCATCATCTTCTAAGGACACAGGAAGGGTAGAAAAGGGTGAACGCAGGTAGGAGGCAAATGGAAATACCACATAGCAGGAGAACCACCATGCATCCCCCTTTAGGAGCTCTGTGGTATATGGTGGTAGGACCAGAAATTACTTAGGACAGGGTAGCCTGAGGTTGTTATGGTACAGAGAGATTATCTAGTCCACCACCTGAAGTTTTATACTTGAAACTGAGACCCGAGAATGACTCACAACTAGTGTCACACGGGAAAGAAGCCCTCAACTCAAGGTTAGAATACCTCCAGCTTACCAAACCCACAAGTGCTGAGATGAAAACTATGCATAAGGAAAAATAATTTGGCAGCAAGTCACAGAATGTCTTTAAAAACAAAGGTACTGAAGAGAAAGACACAAGTTGGAAAAGCATCAGTGAGTCTGGAGGTGAGAGTTTTGGGATCCTCACCTAAAGCAATAGAGAGGAAGTGGAGAGGAAGAAACAGAGTATTCAAAGTAAAATTTAGAGACTTTGGAAATGATCGTATGAATAAGATGAATAAAAGTAAGTTTGGAGCTAAAGACTGTTGGGTAATGGTAGCCTAGAAAAACATGATGAAGGTGGTAATACTAATAGAACAAGGATGGGAATGGGAGCTGTTCTTGTGTGGAAGAATTCACTTGTACATAGGCAAAGAGAACCAAATATATGGACTGAAGAGTCTACTGTTGCTCACTGGTTTGGGAACTGGACCATGTGAGAATCTAGACAAAATGTGCAGTGGTACATAAGTCTTCTTGTAAAGTTGTTCAAATACTGGGGACACAATTCTTTTCCACATCATGTTATACTCATTTGCTGATGAGGAAAGTTTCTAGAACAATGTAAAAATATTTATTTATTGAAAGGGAAAGGTGGGGATTGACTGATTGATTGATTGATTTTGCCTGATACTAGAACCAATGGTTTGTGTGACCTTTAGTAAGTTGTAAGATTATTTAATTCTTAAATTTGAAAGTGATGAATTTGATATTAATGAATTTGGAAATTTTAAAAGAATCAGTTGAACTAGTTTGTATTATCTGATAAACTCACATTTAAATTTATTTTTTGTGTGTTTTTTTGAATACCCACAAAGGGTAAGTCTGTATAAAAATATTCATATCTTGAAGGAAACTAAAGCACATACATGATGAGCTGATATACCTAATTTGAGCATAGTTACTTCTCCACACCTGGAAGTGTTTCAATCTCCCCCTTCCTTTTCTTTTCTTTCTTTTTTTCTTTTTTTGTATCTTTCCATTTTGGCATTATTGGAGATGGAATCTAAGACCTCCACATGGAATGACAGCTGTAGCTTTTTAAATTTTTTTTGTTCTGACACAGGGTCTTGCTAAGTTGCTAAGTTTCCCTAGTCGTGCTTGAGCTTGCAGTCCTGTGTCAGCCTCTCAGGATAATCACTAAAAACAACCTCATATTCTTTTGGAAAAAGTGTTATCATGGGAAATGATTTGTCATTGTGTCTCGGTGTACACCAATTTATTCAGCTATCTCTCTCCTAGCCAAGAAGCTTTACTTCTTGTCCTTGACACTGTTCAAACTAAATGGAAATAAGTAACTTCTCAAAGCTAGCAAGTCATCCTGGCCCGATATCACCACGCCTTCTACCAATTTCTTTGCTTATCTCCTGAGTCTTCCTCTACTATTTTATGTGCTAACCTTTAAATAGGAATGTTTGTTCTGGAAAAGAAATTTACTAACTAGAATAGTCACCTACAGTCATGTTTGTGTTCCACCTCCAAAGTAGATTGCAAAGAGTATGAAAAACTAAATTTTAAAATTTTAATATTTATAAAATTTTTAAAATTTATCTACTCATCAATTAAAAAAGTGATTTAAACAAAAAAAAAACCTTTCTAGAGCACAATGATGAGAAACTGAAGAGATTCATTTCAAGTAAATCTGATTAAGTAATGTAAGCCTATTATGAGGTTTATTAGTATATTCATTTGCAAATTGGTAGGTAAGTATTCAATAGGAAAGTCACTTTAAAAAGTTATCCACTGTTTCTTTGTTCCATTATGAAAATATTCTTTGACTTATTACTTTAATCTCATAAAATCCAGGGATAAACAACTCAGACATATTAATTCATTTAGCTTTTTGAGCACTGTACTTTATTTGCTTTTCCTCTACTATGTTCAGTTTTATTGAAATCCAGGGTCATTCTTGAAGTCCTATAATATCCCAAGCATGCGCTCTTATTCAAGTTTAACATAAATACTGAGTCTTAATGTCTATGTCCTTTATTCAGCTTTCCTGGGCCCATAGTTGATTACTGGGAAGCTACTGTGCATTCGCGGCCTATATAGCGTTGCAGGATCAGGGTAGTCAACTGTGAATGCCGCAGGTTGGAGGTTAACTTCATTTTCGGTGGGAACACTATTAGGAGTTTTTTGGTAGTTCTGAAATCTCTGTGAACTCAGGGAGAAATAACCTGAATTGCATTAATTCGCGTTCCGCTGGCCATCAACCACACTGCTCTGAGCCTTTGCTCTCAGCTTCACACCCCACTGTGCTCCCACAGGAGGTTGACTTCTGGAGAAACGCACACATTTCCTGCTCTGGGCGCTATGCAAGGAGTGAATCATAAATTGAATTAGGCTAGGTGAGATTTCCACTGCCCACTTCTAACGGTTTCCACAGAATCTTGGAGTGAAACAGGGGTACTTTAAGACACACTGTTTATTCTTGCTTCATGATATTTATATTTGCCTGAGGCTATAAATATGAGTTCAAATACATTTTTAAAACAAGCTGATGAGTAATGCAACCAAATCTTTTGCACTTTTAGTTTTCAGAAGAAAGATGTCATTATCTAAGGTGTGAAATCCAAATGTAGGATTTGTGGAGGCAAGAGTGAACATGAGAAAGGATTTCTTTCTTCATTCGTTCTTCTTTTATTTTTCAGTGTATAAATTCTGAATGGCCAAATCGTTAACAAGCCAGGGTTTCTGGAGTCTTTTTTGTGAAATATCCCTGTCCATGTGCTGCTTTTGGAAAGAAATACCCCGATTTGTCCATCAATCAGTCGAAGGCTTGGTGGTCACCCTGGACAGCCCTATGGACCAGTAACGATGTTTTATGGAGTGAGTCTCAAGTTTCAGTTGCAATAGTTTTGATGACCTGTTATCCAGAAAGTCAGCACCCAGTTATTGATCTTGGAAGTCAGTGAAGAGTTGGGAGACAGGGGACAAGAACAGTTGATACTATTTATAATCATTTTCATAGTCCTGGTCAGAGTTTTTCTGCTTCATTGTGTGTTGTCTCATTGCCCTGCCCTGCAACTCTGCCCAGTTCCTTTGAAAAAATTTGCATTTATGATATGTGCTTGAGACAGGTGTCCTAGTATGTGAGGACACTGTTTGCACTGCAAACACTGTGATCACTATGAAGGGTCTGAATATAGAATCAGATTCTATGACAGAGGCTGAAAATACAGAGCCCTCAGAAAGGCAGTTGGCTATCTGTGACCCTCATACAAGTCTTCAAAAGAAAGTGTGGGTCACTGTGGGAAGTATGGACAAGGTAACCCGAGTGCAAGTTGGTGGGTTACACTATCATCTTGCACACCAGGCTCCTGTCTCCGGACCTAAGAACATTTTGTTCTTGCTTTTTGTTGACAAGCAAAAAAAAAAAGTCAAAGAAAAAAGAGGTGTCCAAACCAATCTTTAAGAATGAGACCTGAAAGTTGCACAAATTTTCATTAATATGCATGTCACTCACATCAACTTATGTATCAGAGCAAAGAACTAGATATTAGGTAATAGGAAAGAAAGCTGCATATAGGTATAAGAAATAAACGTGAATTTGTGGGCAGGATATTTTACAAAAGAGGATAGAGAATTGATAATGTGAGAAATTAGCATGTCTACTATACAACCATATCTAGTGAAGGGAGTTTAATTAATATCCTCAAAAATACAATAAATATATATATCTTTTTTAATTCACCTTACATAATTAGAAGATAGTCCCTATTGTTGAAACTCAGTGGCTGCCACAAAATACATTATGTGAATATTTTTATAATGAAGACTACGTATACATAGTTTAGATATTTATAAGAGGTTAACTAAAGAACACAGAAATAAAACATATGCTATCTCCCTATGGTTGTATTATTCCTGAAAAATTTATGAAATGTTGAGATTAATTTTTTTCACTAAATTTATGTCCTTATTGCATGATAAATTTCCAAAATATACATGCATATATTTTTTTCTCTCAGGATGACTTTATGTAGTTCGTAAAATGATTATTGAATACGTTGCCCATGTTGCTTATATAGAGGTTTCCAAATCAGTGTGATATCTAAGCCTGTGAGGACTAATAACTTTTTTTCATTGTATTTTGCTTGTTTAAGTTTACTCACCTGTGTTAGTTCATGTCTTTGAGAATACTTGTATAATTTAATAAAATTACAAAATACAGCATATAGTATAGTAGATGTTATGTAAAATAATTCACTAAAAATTGAATTGAATTGAACTTTTATGGAGAAAATATTGTCTTTTTGTATTTCTAAGAACTATAATTTTTCCTGGTGGATAGTTTTAGAGGACTAATTTAGATGTAAAATAATAAATGTTTATAAAGTGATTCAGGAATACTTGACTAATCTATGTTGATAATGTGTTCTAAAGTTTCTGGATGAAAAATGAAAAATTTAGTCAGCTACTTGGATATTTTGCTATTTGAAATTTCTTCTTTTTTTTTTTTTTTTGGTGGAACCAAGGATTGAACTCAGGCCCTTGTGCTTGCCGGAGATGCACTTATTCCACTGAGCCATCTCCCTGGCTCCTGAAATTTCTTAAAAAATACACAAGCTAATTTGATGTTGCAGTACTCTAGTATATCAATTGTTATTCTTTAGTAAGTCTGTTGTGATGGATTCATATACAGTAATATGTGATTGCACTGATTTTAAATTTATTTTGAAATACAGTTTTAAATTTAATTGACACATTAATTTCATGTATGTATGGGTTCAGTATGGCATTTGAGTCACCTTCAGAATTTATCTTTTGGGGTGATCTGCTGTTTGGTCTATCTGTTGGGGTCATTCAAAATCTTCTCCACTAACTAATTTGATATACATAATTAATTATTGTCAGTCATTTCTCCTATGCAGCTGTATCCCTATAGCTGTCACCTGCACAATGCTGTCTCCAGGAGAGGGGCGATTGTTTTGTGGTTATTGTGAACAGCATTTCTATAAACATGAGTGTAGCTGTTTTTCCTATGTACAGATTTCATTTCCGAGAAACTCTCAGATTTAAGAGTGGTAGGTAAATAGAGGGTGCCTTAAAGCAAGAACTGGAAAGGTGTTCTAAACATGTATTTTGTTAGGGTGCTGTAAAATAGTTCATTAAACTACACCTGCCTAGTTGTTCATTTTTGAGGACAAGGGGAGTGTGATACCAAAGAATTAAGTGAAGTAAACAACTGCATCACGGACAAACATGGTATGCATTCAATCACTGCAAGGTGGCGGCAGTCACCTCCTGTCCTCCAATCGAGAAACCCATGTGCAAGTCTTCTCTCACTATTCTATATTCCCCAAGTTATAAATTCATTATTTCATTGGTATGTAGGCTGCTTAAATATCGGAGGTATATTCCCCATATTTCTCCAAACGTGCTAGTCTATTTTAAATATGATATTTGCAAAGAGCCACTCACCTAATTTCCTGTTGCTGACCACAGTTCTGTAGCATGCTGCATACCTCTAGCATACTGTACTCTCTAAAACGTACATCCCTTCACGCTACCACCAAAATCCTTCTGGTGGCTTTCCATAATTTTCAGGATAAATAATGTCCTTCCAACAACAGAAGTTGACCTTGATAAATCCAGAACTTGTTTTCTGCTTATTTTTACCTGCTACAGCCTCTAAACATGTTTCCTTCAACAGTAGAATGAATTGGGGCCGGGAGATGGCTCAGTAGAATAAGCACTCCCCTGGCAAGTGCAAGGGCCTGAGTTCAGTCCCGTTCTGAAAAAAAAAAAAAAAAAAAAAAAAAACAGAAACAAACAAACAAACAAAAAATAGAATGACTCATACTTCTCAGAGGTATCTTGTAGTTGCATACCAATATTCCTGAAAAACCTTCTCTACTTTGTGTATCTGGTTTTCTTCAACTTTGCCTTAAAGATTCAGCTTAGATTTCATTGAAAAGGAAAATTCTAACTTTCCCAGGATAATTTTTGACTTTGAAAGCCTTCTCCTCTGGGCAGTGATTATAGCCTAGATGTGTCTGTGCTGTACTACTTGCCATGCTACGCCTTACTGAGTAACACCATGTTGTGTTGCATTGTGTTGGTTGTGTTGTGTGCTACAGATGAACATCAGCTAATTTTGGTCTGTGTATTCCTTGCTTTAATTCTCAAAAAGGAGGGGAGGGAAAGGGAAATAAAAAGAATTAAGATGTGTTTTATAAGTGTATCCACTCCCCACAAGGAATGTAATCGTTATGTACTGCAAATATATATCTAAAAAATAAAAATTAAACACATAAAATGACAACATCAACTCTGTGTATATATATAGTAGTTTGTGAGGATTTATATAAAATAATTGACTTGATAAAATACCAATAAAAATAGGGTATATATTTACACGCTTACAAACATTTTTCTTAGACAAGTCTCTAAAGCATTTCTTCATTAATTGATGGTATTGATATTTGTAGATGTCAAGTTCTCCAGTGCCAGATAAGTTGTGTATTCACTTTTCAAATCCACGATATATTTACCAATTTTAATAATTTTCTATTTTATGTGGCATCCCACCCCCAACAAGAAAAGAAGGAAAAGGATTGTGCTGTTGCTTAAATGAAAATGTTGTCATTTACATGTATGATTTAAATGAAAGAAGTTGAACAAGAATGAAAGAAAAGTGATTCCCCTGGTACCAATTCCTGGGAGGCATTGTAGCTGAGATTTGGATCATGTAGCAAGCAATCAGTGAAACCCTTCAGTGTCAATGCAAGATCCCATAGGGATTTCCGCAATCACTGGGTTCATATTCGGGGAAAATCCATATTATAAATAGGTTAGAAAATCATAAATATAGGAAATATAGATCAATTCTTTCATGAGGAGATTCACATCAGAGGGTTATTTAGAATAATAGCTGATACCTTATTTTTTCACTATGCTGTAAAATAATTTATACATCCACTCTTACCATGATAGGATTACCAGGGCATTACATAGACTCACTCAGCCAATTGGTTTGAGTAATATGTCTACTAAATTCATTCCATTCTTTCATCAGTTCTGATCATTAGGAAAAGCACATACTTAGTTTTGTTACTAGAATATAATTGATCATTAGTTCTATTGGCGCTACCTATGTAAGGGGAGGCTCATTTGGCTGGAAGTAGTGGGCTTTATCTGACAGTTTTCATAGTTATTACAGCTCTTTTCCTTAAATTACAAATTTTGAAAAGGTATTAGTTACAGAATGCCCTTTACTGGAATAGAACTTCTATAGATAAAGAAGTCAGTAATTTCTCTATCATATTGCTGTTAATTGGAGGGCTTTTTTTTCAGTTCATAAAGTAATATTGCATATAACAAGAAAGGAAGAGATAAACAAAAAGAAAGAACCCAGGAGGGGCCAGGGGAGATAGCTTGGTTGAATAAGTGCTTGCCTGGCAAGTGCAAGGTACTGAGTTCAATTCCTGGTTCTGCCAAAAAAGAGAAAGAAAAGAAAAGAAAGAAAAGAAAAGAAAAGAAAAGAAAAGAAAAGAAAAGAAAAGAAAAGAAAAGAAAGAACCCAGGAACATCATGTGTTGAATTAGTTCTTCTTCCTGAATTTATTATAGAAATCCTCTCTATGACCCTTTCAATATGAAGTAAACATTTAAAACATATTGAAATGGTTCTTTAATATTCTTGAAAACAACCTCCCACCTCTTTTCCTCTTCCTCTTTCCTCTACTTCCTCCTTTATCAGGTCAGCTCTTTGCAGATACCTGATTTCAACATGAAACTTTAATTTGAAAGCCTCACTGGATCTTCATTCACCATTTTCTCCATAATGAGGAGTGCTCTGTGGGTAGTCTTAGCCTCAATCATGTCCAAACAATCCTGGTCCACATTTGAAATGGGATTTGTTTTTATTCTAAAAAAGACAGCATCGATTTCGATTGAGGAACTTTTGAAAAAAGAGCATTTGTTTTAATTTGCATCAGAAGATTTTTGTGTCAGTAAGATCTGCTCTTTGCAAATCACATCTGTGGCAGAAATCACTTATGTATCTATTAATTAATTTTTTATTTTTATTTTTTATGTATTTTAGGGAAGGGTCTACAGGATGTTCAGGGTCTCACGACTAGATCAGACCCATAGTGATTCTCCTGTGTACAGCCTCCCAAGCGCTGGAATTATAGGCTCACACCACCATGCCCAGTCTCAATCCCCATCTCAACGAGCCACCTGGGTGGGTCCAGCACGGCAGGCCTGGGAATCAAACTCGGGCTTGCAGGTACTTTAATCCACCAAGCTATTTGACTAGCCCTTTTAAAAAATTTCTTTAAAAAAATTAATATACAATAAAAACATTCTTCTTGATAGCAACACACTGCTGTTTAATCCACTATTTACTATAAAGTTGAAATTAGTAATATATATTTCTTTCTTCTTTTGAAAAATTTATTTATTTATTTATTTGGTACAGGGTCTTGCTACACAGCTTGGACTCATAATGAACCTTCTGTCTCAGCCTCCCCAGCACTGGGATTACAGGTGAGCGTCACCACTCCCTATTTCTTGGCCAATTCAGTTTTCAGTTGGGTCTGCACTGCTGAAGGTACCAGAGATCAAACCCAGCTTCTTGCACTTTCCAGGCAGGTGTTTGGACTGCCGAGCTATCTTCACAGACCTTATATTTCTCTTCTCTGTTCTATGTATTTTGCATTCATAGTTGATGTATCTAACATGGTATAAAATTTACAAAGTGGATCTACTGCTTAATTTTAAGACAGTTGACTATGAAACAGTTATTCAATAAACAGATCCTATGCCTTGTCAAGGTTAATGCAAACGTCAGTCACTGGCCTACATCCGAACACTTTCATGTGCTATTGCTGAATGTGCCACTTCAAATATTTTTTTCTGTACAGATCTTTTCAGAGAATTCCTGACTGTTATCTGGTATTAAATAGCTAAGTGAAAATTTAAAACAATTAAAGGAAATCTCATATTTCCTATGATTTATACAGTGTATGTAGTCATGGGGAAGCAACCCCACATCATGGATCAATGTTTCCTTCAGTGTTAATGTAGGGTGCCCAGACACTGGCTCCTGTCTGGGAATTCAAATGGAAAACCAAGGGCTACAACAGGTGTGTTCCTCTGTTATCACTGTCTTGTGGATGGCTGGACAGTGACTGCTGAATATCATTCCAGATGGTTTGTTGGTTAGAAAATATAAACATATATATATATATATATATATATATATATATATATATCCTATTTGTTAAATACTTATGTAACATTTAGGAATATAGGATACATCATGGCTTTCTTCACATGTTTACCTACATATTTACTGCTTTTTGTTTCTTTGGTTTTTTTGATTGTGTAGTGTTCAAGAACACAGCTACACGTTTGCTTCTTTACCCAGTCTAACATGGGTATATATGTAGTTGTTACCAGGCTTTTGTTTGGTTGGTTTGGTTATTATAAAACAATGTTGTAATAGTTACTGCTTGGTACTCTATATCAAATATGAATAAGTTTCTACATGTAACTTATTTACATAACTTTCTCTTAACTTTTGTTCATGCTTTTGTACCTACACCAGTTAAAAACATATCTGTCTGTCTGTCTCCCTATCTTTGTAATTATGTTCTTTATATCTATGAACATCTCATGCAATATCTATCTACACTTGTTCACTGGTTAAAATGAATAAAAATAACCATGCTTGTTGCTGACCGAGGCTCACTTTAATTTCCCTGCTTATAGAAGGATGCTAATTCATCTTTACAAACTATTACAATATTTGGCTCATCATTCTGCAATTTAAGCATATTCTTGTTTACTTAAATAAAAATGTTCACCTCTCTGCCCTTCCATCTGCAGAGACTGAAGGTATTGCTCTGTTTTGACACTGTTTCTTAAGCAATTAGGCCTCTGAGCCGGAGGTGAACACAGGGTCAGTGGAATTTTCCTTCATGTGTGTCTGTTTATCATTGGAGGAACCTAAGTTCCTGTTATGTCGAGCTTGAATAGTTCTGAAGTTTTCTATGGTTCTGCAGCAGGATTGTTATGAATTGTTCAGTCCAAAGGTTACAGTCACAACCAACTTAATGGGCTTGCGGTTACTTCATCATTCATAATGCTTTTCAAAACTACACAAATCCTTCTCCATTCCTAAAGATGAACACCCTAATTACAGAATGACGTTTGACCTTACTCTGAGTTTCAGATTCCAAAAACATATGGGCACTGCAAATGGAACCAGCAAGCAAGTGAAAGTATAAACTCTACACCAAAGCCCACTTCCAAACAGGGAAGAAAAGAACTCTTCCTTGCACACGCACATGCACACGTATGCACATCTGAAGAAAAATCACATGAGATACTGAGTCTTGAGTAGATATCTAAGGAATTGTATGGCCCATAAATCTCAGTTCTTCAGATTGTTGATTTGGAAGGAATCTACTACACATACTTCCTTCAGTCAGTGCCTATAATACACTTGATGTTCTGCGCAACCGTGTGCCAGACTTCAGACATTTTTCTGTCAATCCTGCGATCTTAACCTTATCAAAAGAAAAAACTTATACACTTCCCAGTAACTTTCTTTACAATGACTTACTTTTTATGCAATTGATTTGTTTATAAGAAAGCATGTGTAAGTAATCGGAATGAAAAATCAGAATCACTGAAATAAGTAGAAGAAAAACTAAAGGTAAATACTATTGAAGAAAAATAATCAAATTCCAATGAGGTACTATTGTCTACCAAACGTTCTAGGCATGAAATCATTTCTATTTTTTATTCAAGAGGGAACAAAGGATTAAAAATTAATCTTAAAAGGTAGAAGTTTCAATAAAATAATTCAAAATTTCACACTTCTCCACTACCACAGATTACCCCTGGGATAACTCATCATGAACAGCGACCTTTCAGGAAAATCTAAAGAATTTCTATGCATTAAACTACCTCACTAAGCACAGGTAAGTTGCATATTACGTCATATATTGATATTCAAAAGAATTATAATTTGGATGTTCCCCTATGAAACCAAATGGTGAAACTGATTCCATGAATACTGTGTATTTATAGCATATGTATTTATAGCATATTTTCTATTTAATTTATCTTCTCAGGGAATCCATGAATAGATAGTGGGATATAAATTGAAAACAATAAAATATGCCATTTTTATTACTACCTAAAAATATCATGGCTCACATATAGGTAGTGAAGGTAAGGAAAAAAATTCAAAATTTATTATTTTCTGTTTCTTTGTAGGAGTTTCCTTACCTACTCTTTTTTTCAACATATAATGTCACTTAGAATTAAAAACCCAGATAAAGACAGGGGAAATTTTTAATATGCTGAAAATTTGAAAGTGGGGAGAAAGAATGAGAGCTGTTTTACCACTGCACAGTGACCCCATTATCAGATTATTTTTATAAGATTATTACAGAATAACTAATATTTACTCTTCCATAGAGCTATAGTCACTCTGTATTTTGAGTTTGTCATTGATTATGTAACCTTTTCTAAAAGACTGTTGTCTCCTCTGATTCAGCACATAGTTGGACTCCGTATGTAGGAAGAATCATAGTCAAGTTATGTATAACGTTCTCAGCTAAGTCACTGGCTCATCTTTCAATGGAATTTCCATTTCTGTAATAGGAAATCACTAAAATTTATATGTGGATCTTCATAACCTTACATAAGTGAGCAGCCTACTCTATTCCCTTCTAGCTCATCCACCTTGCCCATGTTTTTAAAAAGACTAAATAAAATCTTGTATGAAAATTGGATATTTTGGCATATGACATTAGACAGTAACGATCCAAATATCTTTTCACCAGAATATACAAACTCCATTTATAAAACTGATTCGCTAACAATGCAGACATCTCAGCTAGCTCTAGGTCTATATATTTTTCAGAGAGTACCAGGATGACACACATACAGACTGATTTTTATTATTGTAAAAATAATAAAATTTAGTGTGAAATACACACCTGGCTGCTTCTGAGTTGGCAACATACTAATCTCTTTCCTTCCCCTGACTCCTCTCATCTCTCCCTCAACATCTTGCTTCTCTACTTTCTTGGTTTCCCCTTTATATATGCTCGTATCATTCCTGTAGGTGCTGAGGCACAGGGCCAAAGGATTTGGGAGCTAGTGATAGCCTATAGCAGCAAGGATCCATGCACCTTGGCAACATCCGGATCTGAAGTACATTTCTGTCCCTTAGTGACTGTGTTGCTCAAAGAGAGTGGAGTAACATTCACAGCATAGCTAGAAAGGCTGCATAGATTCTTCCATGTAAAGTGGGACTTCTGAATGTTTGCGGTATATTAGATAAGGGCAATCAAGCAATCGCTTGACACAGAGCCTGAGTGATAATAAACAATCTATAAATGGCCACTGGTTTTGTTTGTTTGTTTGTTTGTTTGGCATGGTGCTGGGGATCGAACTGCAGTCCCTTGAATCTGCCTAAGCTTGTCTAAGCTTGCTGAGCTATCTCATCAGCCCCTGGCCACTGTTTTAACAGATGTCATTTTTATGGAGTCCCTTAACTCAAGAATTACACAAAGGTAACATAATTCAACTATTTTGGGCTAAATTCCTGCAGGAGTGGTAGGAACAATGTGTATAAAATGTGACCAAGTGGCCTTGGTCGGCAAGCTCCCTGGAGGTGTGGGGTCCTGACTGCTCTGCTGGGGTCTGCCAGCCTCCAGCAGACCATAGTGGGGACAAAAGGGAAGCAGCCAGAGCCTTGAAAGTGATGCAAATCATTTTATTTGGCTGGAGGGAGAAGACATCCTAATAGGTGTCTTAGGAGAAATTGCCCAAGACCCCATGGGTTTTGATGAAAAACTTGACAAACATACACATTCAAGTAAGGAAATTGCATAAAAGATGTATTTTCCTTTCATTTTACCCTGGGCTAGTTAGTTCAGTTGTAGCTCAGTTCAATGCTTGGGGTTGGTGAGATAGCTCAGCGGTCTGAAGCGCCTACTTAGACAAGCTTGGGCAGGCGCAGGGAACCTCATTTGGACACCTGGCCCCACATGCTGTTCCAGCCACACCCTCAGGGAGGGCTGAGCTTGCCAAGAAAGAAAGAAAGGAAGAAAGGAAGAAAGGAAGGAAGAAAGAAAGGAAGGAAGGAAGGAAGGAAGGAAGGAAGGAAGGAAGGAAGG